>NW_027225764.1:0-71780 GCF_038994185.2 Dermacentor albipictus | reverse complement strand
CCCTGTAGAGACGGGATGGTCTAGCTCCCTGAGCAACGTATACAGCCTCTACAACGCAAGTCCTCACATTTCATGTCTATACTATGCCCACAGGGTAGACATTCATCATACTTTTGCTTCCATTTGAGGTTTATTTGTGCGCAGGTACTGTTTTAAGTGTTCAAAGGCTATTCGAAAAATATTTTACTTACTAAGCGCCTATTCAAAAGCATCAAATATTCACACACCCTTAATCAAAACAGTTAATTCTTGGATATATTATCTTAAAAACATGTCCTGTGCACAATTTTGTTGGTTAGGAAATCCTTTATGAGAGACTGGCACAGCTGCAATTAAAAAGGTTTCCAAATGTTGAAAAAAAGGATTGACCAAATTCCTTGCCTTCTGTGCACAAATGTACTATACAGTGAAGGTATTATTGTATGTTCGATTCAAAGTGTAAATTTTATACAAATATTCCTGCAGATATATGTCGCATTAGTGTTTATAGGAATGCTAATACATTAGTTGAAATAAAATGTAGGAATTAATTAGGCATGGGAAACTCAAGAAAAATTACTCATGTATATTAATTACAAGTGCCTTCTGTGCTAATAATGAACTGCCAACTATCGTCACTGAACTTCTCTCGCGTCGTTCGATACAATAAAATGATAGCATAACTATATTACATAACTATACTGAAATACCGAGAACAGACACTGAATACTCAACACAGGCATTTATTTGGTGCTTTGATGAAACAGACAATGGAAAGTGCTGGCTGCACTGTTTTTATCATGGAAAAAAATATGAAATATTCAATTGCTCTTAAAATGTGCCAATCTATCAAATGTGGTGCGAGTAGAATCGGAAAAGACTCTTCAGGATGAACCATGTATACAAGAACCTAGAGGCAATAAATACATGAATAGGTCTAACAAAACAAGTTCATATGTACCAAAAAACAATGGTGAAAAAAATACAGAACTTAGGAAGTAGATTATTCATACATCTGTAATGTAATAAGTATTACAATGAACATGCATATCTTGTAGGGGCATGCAAGCAGCAATTTTTGAGATCGAAACAAATATTGACTACTTTTCAAATAATGAAAAGTCACAACATAGCAAAGCAAATAGCTAATTTTACTGTCTTCATGATATCGAGTTTTAATTGTATCTTTAATATTTTCTCGGTTGTAACAGCTTTGTGTTGGTCAGTTTTCATCATTTCTTTTGCTCTATGTTCTATGACATACTCAGAAAAGATCTAGAGAAAAGATTGTGACCGAAAAAAAAGTGCTTCTTTCAGGGACCATATAGGAGCACATGGAAACACTTTTGCTAACTAATGCAGCAGAACACTATGCAACATGCAACGCGTCCGCAATTTTTAAAAGTCACTCTAGTTCAACGTGGTTGTTGACCTACCCTACACTAGTGTGGTGATGTGCTCTCTTATGTGCGCTCAAGTGACGAGACCGCGTAAAGGACCTGAAGCAGACGGGGCAACTGTATGGCCGGTCACCTGTATGAACATGCTGGTGTACATTCAGGGCATTCTTCAATGAAAACCTCCGAGGGCACGAAGGGCAACGAAATGGCTTCTCAGTTCTGTGGGTGTGCAGGTAGGCTTTCAGGCCGCTCTTCTGCGAGAAGCTCTGAGTGCATGAAGGGCAGTCAAATGGCTTCTTGCCTGTGGGTGTGCAGGTGGGCTTCCAGGTGGGCCTTTTGTGAGAAGCTCCGAGAGCACGAAGGGCAGTCAAATGGCTTCTCGCCTGTATGAGTCCGTAGGTGGATTTTCATGTCTTCTTTTCGTGAGAAGCCCCGAGAGCATGAAGGGCACTGATATGGCTTCTCGCCTGTGTGGCTGCACAGGTGGGCTTTGAGGCCGCTCTTCTGTGAGAAGCTCCGAGTGCATGAAGGGCAGTGAAATGGCTTCTCGCCTGTGTGGGTGCGCAGGTGGGCTTTCAGGACGCTCTTCTGCGAGAAGCTCCGAGTGCATGAAGGGCAGTCAAATGGCTTCTCGCCTGTATGAGTCCGCAGGTGGATTTTCACGTCTTTTTTTCGTGAGAAGCTCCGAGAGCATGAAGGGCACTGATATGGCTTCTCGCCTGTGTGGGTGTGCAGGTGGACTTTCAGGCCGCTCTTCTCTGAGAAGCTCCGAGTGCATGAAGGGCAGTCAAATGGCTTCTCGCCTGTGTGGGTGCGCAGGTGGGCTTGCAGGTGGGCCTTTCGTGAGAAGCTCCGAGAGCATGAAGGGCAGTCAAATGGCTTCTCGCCTGTATGAGTCCGTAGGTGGACATCCAGATAACACTTGTGTGAGAAGCTCCGAGAGCACGAAGGGCATTTAAATGGCTTCTCGCCAGTATGTATGCTGGCATGTGCTTCCAGAAGAAATAGTTCATCAGCCACATAGTCACATAGCTGACATCGGTGGAAGCATTCTTGCTTTGAGTTGTCACATTCGGCAGTTGATCGAGAAATAGAAGGCCTCGATGCTGCACAAGTAAAACAAAAATAAATAAAAGTTATGAAATGCCAAAAAGAAACACAAATGCTGTTTAATGACAAGCTTTCTTTATTGATTTCTGAAATCTTGAGGGCGATTTTAAGTACAATGAAACAAAGAACTGCTAATGGTCCTTTTTAATTTACAAAATATTTCTGCATTTGAATGCCTCATGACCCCCTTTGTGACGTCCACCTATTAAAATTATGTTTCGGAAAGGCAAAAGATTCCAAAGTGAGAGAATGTGGAATGCTTGAAGACGTTCACAAATTTGTTGTACCTTAGGGAACAGTTTAAAAGTACTTTGACCCAGCTTGCTCTCTGATCCTTAATGAGCACTCACATAATAGCCAGGCCTGAGAGGGGCCCTTCAAAGCTGTGCTTGTGCGAAAAGCTCTGATAGCAGAAGTGCCAATCAAGTGACTTCTCCTCCATGTGGACAATTAGGAGAGTGTGTTCTTTGGCTCTGACGTATGCCACCGCGTTTCCCGCCAGGGGCTCGTGCCCCGGAGTCCAGAGTGTGTATGTCTGAGAAGTATTTGCAGCTAGAAATGCATTTTGAAGCAGTAAAACAGACATTTGGAGCAGGTTTTCAAAGCAATTGCAAACTATACTAAACACAGTTTTTACAATGTGAAAGCAGTAAGTGGTCACTATGCAATCCAAACACTAAAAACAACCCACCCCCTTATTGCAGTGCTCACTGTAGACTGACAAAGCGGTGTTGCCTAAGATGTGCTTGAAAACCACTTCAGTGGCTTAGAAAAGCATGGAAGCACTTAGACATGTCACCAGCAGACTTCAGAGAAGTTTTTAGAACATTCACCATGACCCTGCTGCTATACATGTATTCTTTAATATGGAGATATTTGTGAAAATCAACCATGGTAATAATACAGCACACTCTAAATAAAGGCACACCCTCCTTCTTTACCTCTCTACATGGAATTGGCTAATCTTTCTTTCTTTCTTTTTTTTGCGCTCCCACATGGCCGTTATTTCCACTCTATACAAGTTTTTAACAGTTCAAGTATGGGTAATTTTGTTAAAACAAATGCTGTCCATGCAAATAGTTGCTTGCATAGGTAGTTTATCTGCTCTGGCAGATAACTTTTCAAACAGAGCTGGCAAACAAAAATGTTTTCTTTTTTATTTGACGATTTATGGCATATATATGTTAACATTAAATATTTGAGTGATCATGTTGAAAAAAAACGACGTTTTGTTTGATTCTTCAAGAACAGTTCCATTCCAAGATAATTATCAAATTTGACACTCAGTAGGATACTTTTGGATTCATAGGCTGGAGCCTACCGAAACAGGCACAGCGATCCCCACAAAGATCCCCACAATTGGCATCGCTTATTAAGGGGATAGGGCGTCTGAAGCAGGGCAGTAGTGCAACTACCACAAGCTATGCCAGAGTTCTAGGCTGGCGTGCTAAATAATCACCCATGTCACATGGAGGGTTTGTAAATGTCGGCACTTTCACCGTTGAATGTTAAATTAGCGTACCAAGTAATCGACCAGAATTTTGAATTTCTTGCAAGAACATCCGAATGCATGGGCATTTTGAAAACAACTACATTAGTAGGGAAAATAATTTAACTGCTTTTACAGCACCAGCAGTATGAAAAATTTACTTAATTTTGCCCTGTGCTGTGCTCGGACTCATATGCTGCACGACTGAAATTCTGCAATGGTGCACACCAAGGAGGCAGTTCACTTTTGATTTTATTGTAGCTCGTCGCGCATCATCGCATACGATCTTAAAATGTAGGTATATGTTCCCAAGCATGGACTCTGCAATGCCGTCCGATTAGGCTTTGATGCCCGAGTTCAGCTTCGTGAAATCATTCACAGTAGTTGCCAACATGTCGTCCACGGACCCATCTCAGCCTCTGGCCAAAAGACTAGTGCGTAATCTCAAAACCAATCATCGAGGTGCTTTACTGGTTTGAACAAACTAGAGGCCACCTATCTGTCACAACCTTCTGCCCAGCCACCACCACCTTAACTGACAGTGAATTTTAGAGCCCAGCTCTGAGGCGCCTGCTCCTGCGGCAAGTGTCGGCGTCAGCGTCCTACCCCGTAACTGAGCGAACGAGCACAGCGAAAGATGAGAGCGAATGCGGAGCGCAGGAGATGAAAAAAGCAGCGAGAGCGAAGAGAGCACGAGGAGGAAAGCAGAGGAGGAGGGTATGGCAAAATCGTGAGAAGAAAAGCGCAGTGCCGTGCGTGACGGGCTTTGCAGCGACAATGGCCAAGAGAGAGCACCAAATTAGTATGCGTCACCCGTATAGAAACAAAGCACTGCATGAGCAGAGATTTTCTGCGATAGCTGCTATCAGTCATACCCAAGCATCGTACATGCGCTTCCTCTTGTGGTCACTCGGTTAGCGAGGCAGTCACACCACACCCAGCTCCATTTGCAATGTTCCACACTAACATATTGCCAATACACTGTGAAATGAGAACACGTGCACAGCTGTACTCGAATCTGGCACCAGGGAGTATCGCAATCGTCGAATTTTCTTCTTATGGCCATGCAATACAAGGAGCTTAAACTTAGGCTTACCAGCAGCGCTTTGTTAGTATCAATACCACAGCAAAAGTTGCTGTTTGGTGCAGAGTCGACCAATATCTTAGTACCCGCCTTACGTCATTTTTAAAGCGGTGCAATTGCCTCACCAACATAAAAGAGGGATAGGGGACAAATTAAATAGTGTAAAAAATTAACAGACGATTACGATACCACCTAATGCGAAATTTGAGCGCAGCTCTACAGGTGTTTTCATTTCGTGATTTATTGGCTGGCACGGACATTCTGTCTCGTGCGGCGCTTTGAGAACAGAGTGAACCGTCGCAAAACAAGTAACACTCAGGCACAACGATAGCGACGAGCAGAACCAGCGCTCGTCAAAACTGATCCGCAGGTTAAGTGCATCCGCTCTTATATACATGGCTCATTGATGGTTCAAGAATAATGGCTACTGCCTGTGCAGCTTCCAGAAAGCACTACACAATGCGCGTCATGCATACGATCAGATTACAAAAAGTTTTTGTCACAAAAGCTTATGCATAGAATTATCAATAACATTCGACAAAGTTCCTATACATGTAGGCGCATCGTGCATCAACGGCTAACATTCAACATTTCTTAGCGGATGAAAAGCAGTGACTGTAGAAAGGTAAAGAAGTGTTCTGCGCCATCTCGTAGCGATCGTCACAGAACACGTCGCGCACGCTATCACGGTGCACAGCACCAGGTGGAACAACACCTTTCTCTTTCTTCCTTCGCTCTTGTGCTCATTTGCTTGGTTACGCTGCAACCGCCACTGGCTGCAAGAACGGGCCAATAAGAGCTGCGCTCTAAAATTATTCATGATTACCAAGCCTGCGACATTGTGCACATTGTTGCAAATATTGAAGAAGACACTACACAGTGTTCAAAACTGTTATTACCCTTTTACACTGGTCATACAAGAGGAGCGCGTGGCCTTGCTCGGCGCCAGGATGATCACTCGTTGCTGCCTGAAAAGCAATGCTGTCCTATTGCTTAAGCACCCTGCACTTGGTGGGGTGGAAGGCATTAAAAATAGACAACAGTCCATGGATGAAACAGTGGCACGATCCAGGCTCAATAGGGGAGGCCTGACTCGATCCATGGCAAGTAAACGCAGCTGCTGGTCTTCGCCATGCTGCTTTCAATGGTGTGGAGAAACGATGCTTGGGGACCAAGTTCCGCTTTGAAAAACACAACGAACACGTTCGGTGAGTGGTAGGCACAGATTTCTCGTACTTTGCTGAAATGTAACAGGACGTAGCAGGGTTCAGCACAATCGGTGGAGCGGTAGCATCACTGCGTGGATAGCCAAGCTCAGTAGCTTTGAAGCTTCTTTTTTTGGAAACCATTTGTTTTGGCATCAGCAAACCTACAATTTCCTGATTGACACTTTTCATTTAATTATAATATTGGAGAATTTCGTTAACTAATCAAGACTAATTATCTAAACAGGCAGAATGAAAAGCATAATTTGAGTATCTCCAAGCGACGGCAAACAACATTACTTTTGTTCTGTCCAGCTGCGTGGCATCGGGATATTTTAAAACTCTGGCTAAACTTAGCTGGGGCACCCTGTATATGGTTGTGTTCTTTTTACCCTGTAGTCATGTTCTACGTGTCCATAAACGTAATCTAGTATTCAACCAAATATGTCGTCTTGGTAAAGGAGTTTATTTACAATCAAACGCAGTATGTTGCACCCAATAACTGTTCATCTACTTATTCATCAGCTCCATCTGAAGTGCCATAAGGATCCGTCTTGAAGCTCTTGCTATACTTAATTTACATAAATGATCTTCCTAACTGTGCAAGCACACGACTGTGTAATATACCACAAGATTACTAGCCAGGGCGTCTACCAAGCTGACATTTCCAAACTCCCCGAGCTTTCCAGGTTTTCGCGGAGCACTTTTGCTAAATTCCCTGAATGAGCCAGAACTTTGTTTTATGTTAAGACAGGCTGACACGATATAGCCCGATGCTGTCACTCTCTAGTGAGCATGTTGAAAGA
The DNA here is from genome assembly GCF_038994185.2 of Dermacentor albipictus. Taxonomy (NCBI): domain Eukaryota; kingdom Metazoa; phylum Arthropoda; class Arachnida; order Ixodida; family Ixodidae; genus Dermacentor; species Dermacentor albipictus. The sequence goes on along the minus strand of NW_027225764.1, from coordinate 64,707 downwards.
AAAAAATGACTTAATCTAGTTTGAATAGTAAGGAGTAATATCTATTTTATTTAAAAATAAAACAGAAGGAAGATGTTAGTAAAATTCGCAGCAAAAGAAATGGTAAAAGCTATTCCAAATTGAGTCGAACATTTTCAAATACGAATGAAAAGGAGATGCATACGTAAGTAAATATTTTTCAATATGAGCTATTTCTATCAACTGATAGCAAGCTCATCGGTATGAGGCCTAAACTTTGTCACAACTAAGATTCTCGCTCAGCAGCCGGCAAGTCAACCTCAACTGTCCTGACATACTCTCAGCCCGTACACGACATCTCAGTGTTAGTTTTCACTGCTTTAAAGAGTTTATTTTGGTTTGGATGAGAGCCACCTGTATCTCGGCGTCAGCCAATACTTCGTTTTTGAGCTCAAGCTCTTTCAAAAAAGCAGCGGCACGCTTCCTTTCCTGTAAATTCCTCATTGCGTCGGTCCTTTCTGTTCTCATCCTCCTTCTGCCACGCTTTCACCTAATGGATAATTTGAAGCATCCTCTTGGTCAGTTGTACAGTCAACGTCCAATTTTTCGTGCTCCCTAGGGGCCGCAAATACATCCGAAAAATCGCGCAGTCCGAAAACAATGAATGCATAACTTTAACTGCCCTTAAGGGCTAAAATTGTCACAGGCACGTCCTAAAAAGCTTATAAGGCCTTCCAGTACACTTATTAGGCATATCAGTGCTCGTACTGTGACTGGAGATGGGGGAGCACGCGTGTATAATTAAGGAATACATACTGTGTCCCAGACAATTGCCCCTTCCCACGCTTGTTAAGCTTCGCCGCCTAACAATGCTGTACTGAGGTGAAGCTAACTTTCGGAGACTGGCATTACGCGACGCGCTGTCCTCTGCGAGCTTCGAAGCCAATGGCGAAGATTACAAACGTGGTGTTGGTGCCATTGCTGACAGCGGCGAATTCTTTCGATAAAAAACACGGCACATCCAGAAATGAGTGAGGAGCAGGCGCTTGTTGAAAAGAGAGCATATGAGAAAAAGGTGGCTTTACGCTCTGCTTGCGAGCTACATGTACTGTGCACAACTGTGAAATTTGGCTGAGATGTTCACAGTAGTGTGTATGCTATCCGCAAACTGTATTTCTTTCTCCAAGCCCAAGGAGTTGTTAGGGCCCCTTTAATGTTAATGTACTTACCCAATGGTACCACATTACACAAGATCTGAAAAAGATGGCTACATTGCTGGGATTTTGGAGTCATTGCACTGAACAAACTAGCAGAACAGGTAACTGCGAGCAAATTGTTAGGAATAAAGTTTTTCATTTCGAGCAGTTTTTAGGTTTTGTTTGAAAAACGTCTAGAATTATTGCATTTGTGTACTTACCTGTATGGGCACAGAAATTAATATGCATGCATATGCTATTAAAACTAAGCTTAATGTTGCAGCGTGTTTCAAGCATTCCTGATGATATAACATAGGTAGTCAATCAGATCGCTCATCCAAGTTACATCACTCACCCATTCTACGTGGCGTGGGAAAGGGTGGCTAAAAACTTGAGAGAGGAGCTGCTGTGATTGGCAGCAATGTACATTTTTAAAATCTTATAATAAATTACATGCTCTACGTAAAGTGCTTAAATATTTCTCAACAGTCAGAAAGAATTGCCCTAGTGACTCAGCACATTTGTACACAATCGTCAAAATTGTTTCAGGGTCCCTTTAACTATTTTCTTACTACGAGAAAAATTAAATTTTCAGAGACAAAACATATTTTTTATTCCCTCCGGCAACATTATATATTATGTAATGCAGCATTATAACTTATAGAAAATTCATGTTTTCAAGTACATATGTTGCAATAAATACATCTTTTATAGGTAAAGAAATATTTACTGAGTTTATGTGGCCACTTTAAAGAAATTAAAAGCGAAAATATTAATATACTATCTACAAAAAAATGTAAAGAATTGAAAATTTACATTTTGGTAATAAATGTACCAAAAGTACTTTCATGAAAATAATTGGCATTTAACTGTTCTTCGGGTCCAAAACACAAAAAGGTTCATCTTTCCGGTGCTGTGCTGCACAAGGATAATGTTCAACTTCATGAGGCAAAGGTGGACTGCATTTCTTGCAACAAATTTTTTTTTCTTTGTACTCCAGATAGCACAGCTTATAGCTTCACCTCTTCTGCATTTTGCTGGGTTGGTGTTGAAGTTCTGGTACTGGTTTTCGAGTTGGAAAGTCTTTGCAATTTTCTCTGTCAAATCCCAGTAGTTTGAACGAGCTGTATTAAAACTGGCCAAAGTTGGCACTTCTTTGAAACTGCAACTGTTATAAACATCTTGAAATGCCCAGTTCTGCATGTTCAGCATGCCAACTTTTTCATGTTGCATGTTCAACTGCTGCCAACTTTTCCATCCAATTATCATTGCCCTTTAGAACTGGGAAATTGCAAACATGTCAATGTGATATTGTCCTCCAACTTAATTCTGGTACTTCGATCATAAATTCTGATGCTGATATGTCGTGATCACTAGTGGCACTTCATCATCATCATCAACATTATTAAGTAATAATGATAAGAATAATAATAATAAGTCCCAAAGAGCAATAGCCACACTAAGTTTTGCTACAATGTGAATGCCCTAATTTATCAAAAGTTATGTCAAAAGTCAGTTTTGCTGCAGAAACTATTTCTGAAAGCCCTTTTTCTGTCTGCCAACCAGATAATGTTATGTATCTAAGGAACAGTTTTGGCGCGCTGAAATAGGTGATTAAAATTGTTGGTCACCAGTAATAGATTTCAATAGATGTAACGAAAGGGTTAAGGCTAAATTATTAATGCATGAAGCATGGATGTAAGCCTGGATGAAGCAGGTGTAATGTATGTGGTATGAATGGTATTGCTGATATGTCATATGTAATCACAAGTGGCATGTCTCTCCCTTTCTTTTATTGTGAAAATGCATGAAATTTCATTTTTTCATGCATTTTATACTTAAAGGGTCTCTGATATGATTTGGACAAATTTTGTACATTTGTAAGCTACAGCTACAGTAAAACATTCGTGCCATAATGTAAGTGAAGCATCTCGTATTAAGAGAGTTAGGGAGGATTACAAGTTACCCTTCTTCATAGCCATATTTTTTCTCCTGAACTCGTTAACAGAGTGATTGGGGCTAAGCTCCGCCTTCAATGGCTATGTGTCATGATGTGACGTCGTGTCGTCTACTTCCGCGGCCTTAGAGCCAGCGTGCGAAGTCTCTTCAACCTCAGTGCTAGCAACTTGGCCCTTGATTCCAAGCGAGAGCAATCCAAGCAGCACGTGTTCCAAGTGGTCTGTGCCGCGCCAAGCATGTCTGGTATTCCGGTACACGCAGATAAGTTGGGTATTTTTACTGATGGGCGGAGGCACAAACTACCCACTGTGATAAAGGGGATTTAGCGGTACGTAGCGATATACGTACAGTATATGTGAACGGGGTGCAGCGGTGGCGTAGAGGTAGAACAACCGCCTCGCGTGCAAGAGGTCCATGGTTCGAATCCCGGTGCCGGCAATTTTCCACCGGATTAAAAAAAATCCGCGTGTTGATAAAATTGCATAAACAGGCCTGGAGTGTGGCCTGATCCCGGTGACCAGAACCGGTAACGCACTCCCTCACCAGAGCAGGATTGGCCACCCTGGTGCAGTACTTGGCCACAACCTCCTATATGAACACAACAATCAAACCCCGGCCCTCAGTTCTCAGCAGCTGCGCAGCAACTGACCGCGGCGGCGGTCAGACCTGCGACGTAGCAGAGGGTGCTAAGAATCACTGCCTCCGGACAGGCCACCATTGGAATATGAACCTGGCAACGTTTAACGCTACAACGTTATCTAGTGAAGCGAGTCTAGCAGTGCTATTGGAGGAATTAGGGGGCAGTAAATGGGATATAATAGGGCTCAGTGAAGTTAGGAGGCCAAAAGAAGCATATACAGTGCTAAAAAGCGGGCACGTCCTGCGCTACCGGGGCTTAGCGGAGAGAAGGGAACTAGGAGTCGGATTCCTGATTAATAAGAATATAGCTGGTAACATACAGGAATTCTATAGCATTAACGAGAGGGTGGCACGTCTTGTTGTAAAACTTAATAAGAGGTACAGAATGAAGATTGTACAGGTCTACGCCCCTACATCCAGTCATGATGACCAGGAAGTCGAAAGCTTCTATGAAGATGTGGAATCGGCGATGGGTAGAGTGAAAACCAAATACACTATACTAATAGGCGACTTTAATGCCAAGGGAGGCAAGAAGCAGGCTGGAGACAAAGCAGTGGGGGAATATGGCATATGCACTAGGTATAACAGGGGAGAGTTATTAGTAGAGTTTGCGGAACAGAATATTATGAGGATAATGAACACCTTCTTCCGCAAGCGGGATAGCCGCAAGTGGATGTGGAGGAGCCCGAACGGCGAGACTAGAAATGAAATAGACTTCATACTCTACGCTAACCCTGGCATCATACAAGATGTGGACGTGCTCGGCAAGGTGCGCTGCAGTGAGCACAGGATGGTAAGAACTCGAATTAGCCTAGACCTGAGAAGGGAACGGAAGAAACTGGTACATAAGAAGCCGATCAATGAGTTAGTAGTAAGAGGGAAAATAGAGGAATTCCAGATCAAGCTAAAGAACAGGTACTCGTCTTTAACTCAGGAAGAGGAAGTTAGTGTTGAAGCAATGAACAACAATCTTGTGGGCATCATTAAGGAATGTGCAATGGAAGTCGGTGGCAACTTCATTAGGCAGGATACCACTAAACTATCACAGGAGACGAAAGATCTGATCAAGAAACGCCAATGTATGAAAGCCTCTAACCCTACAGCTAGAATAGAACTGGCAGAACTTTCGAAATTAATCAACAAGCGTAAGACAGCTGACATCAGGAAGTATAATATGGATAGAATTGAACATGCTCTGAGGAACGGAGGAAGCCTAAAAACAGTGAAGGAGAAACTAGGAATTGGCAAGAATCAGATGTATGCGTTAAGAGACAAAGCCGGCAATATCATAACTAATATGGGTGAGATAGTTCAAGTGGCTGAGGAGTTCTATAGAGATTTATACAGTACCAGTGGCACGCACGACAATAATGGAAGAGAAAATAGTCTAGAGGAATTCGAAATCCCAAAGGTAACACCGGAAGAAGTAAAGAAAGCCTTAGGAAATATGCAAAGGGGGAAGGCAGCTGGGGAGGATCAGGTAACAGCAGATTTGTTCAAGGATGGTGGGCAGATTGTTCTAGAGAAACTGGCCACCCTGTATACGCAATGCCTCATGACCTCGAGCGTACCGGAATCTTGGAAGAACGCTAACATTGTCCTAATCCATACGAAAAGGGACGCCAAAGACTTGAAAAATTATAGACCGATCAGCTTACCGTCCGTTGCCTAAAAACTATTCACTAAGGTAATCGCAAAGAGAATCAGGAACACCTTAGACTTCTGTCAAGCAAAGGACCAGGCAGGATTCCGTAAAGGCTACTCAACAATAGATCATATTCACACTATCAATCAGGCGATAGAGAAATGTGCGGAATATAACCAACCCTTATATATAGCTTTCATTGATTACGAGAAAGCGTTTGATTCTGTCGAAACCTCAGCGGTCATGGAGGCATTACGGAATCAGGGTGTAGACGAGCCATATGTAAAAATACTGAAAGATATCTACAGCGGCTCCACAGCCACCATAGTCCTCCATAAAGAAAGCAACAAAATCCGAATAAAGAAAGGCGTCAGGCAGGGAGATACGATCTCTCCAATGCTATTCACCGCGTGTTTACAGGAGGTATTCAGAGACCTAGATTGGGAATAATTGGGGATAAAAGTTAATGGAGAATACCTTAGTAACTTGCGATTCGCTGATGATATTGCCTTGCTTAGTAACTCAGGGGACCAATTGCAAGGCATGCTCACTGACCTGGAGAGGCAAAGCAGAAGAGTGGGTTTAAAAATTAATATGCAGAAAACTAAAGTAATGTTTAACAGTCTCGGAAGAGAACAGCAATTTACAATAGGTAGCGAGGCACTGGAAGTAGTAAAGGAATACATCTACTTAGGGCAGGTAGTGACGGCAGATCCGGATCATGAGCTAGAAATAATCAGAAGAATAAGAATGGGCTGGGGTGCGTTTGGCAGGCATTCTCAGATCATGAACAGCAGGTTGCCATTATCCCTCAAGAGGAAAGTGTATAATAGCTGCGTCTTACCAGTACTCACCTACGGGGCAGAAACCTGGAGGCTTACGAAAAGGGCGCTACTCAAATTGAGGACGACCCAACGAGCTATGAAAAGAATAATGATAGGTGTAACGTTAAGGGATAAGAAAAGAGCACATTGGGTGAGGGAACAAACGCGAGCTAATGACATCTTAGTTGAAATCAAGAAAAAGAAATGGGCATGGGCAGGACATGTAATGAGGAGGGAGGATAACCGATGGTCATTAAGGGTTACGGACTGGATCCCAAGGGAAGGGAAGCGTAGCAGGGGGCGGCAGAAAGTTAGGTGGGCGGATGAGATAAAGAAGTTTGCAGGGACGGCATGGCCACAATTAGTACATGACCGGGGTTGGGGAAGTATGGGAGAGGCCTTTGCCCTGCAGTGGGCGCAATCAGGCTGATGATGATGATGACCGCACGGCAAGAAGCTTAACAGCAAATGTAGAAGCAGCTAGTCTAATGTTGCCGTGGTGGTGGCTATGGCTACCGGCGGATCTCCGTACGATAGTGCCAGTTCGAGGCGGCGAGATAATCAAAATCGCAGCGGTGGCGGCAGTGGCGTAGCAACAGGGGGGGCCGGGGGGCCGTGGGCCCCGGGTGCACGGGGCCAGTAGGGGGGGGGGGGTGTCATATACGTCTGAAGACACCCGAAAATTGTCGATATCCTCGCCTCCCTCGACTACACCCGGGGAGGGGGGGGGGGGTGAGAAGAGCTAAGGGCCCCGGGTGCCAGACGACCTAGCTACGCCACTGGGTGGCGGCTTTATTATTGCCGTTTCAGACCTGCAGTCAGGGCAATATACATTGACTATATGGAGTACGTGGTGGTGCCGCAAAGCCGTGCAAATTATCGGGTATGTCCGTAAAAGCGTCAGGAAAATTGGTCGTTAACTACTCTGGCAATACATCGGGCCGATGACATGGCGCCAATGACGATTCGTTGCGATTCCTCTTTTACTGTAGCCAGCTTTAACACGACTTTCGTTCCCTTTCAATAAAGTTACAGAAAATTTTCCCTGATAGAAGCACTAATTCCCCGAGTTTTCCCTGAGTTTTTCCAGACTTCCAATTCTCTGAGAATTCCCGGTTTTCCCGGTTGGTAGACACCCTGCTAGCCCTAGTGATTCATATATAAAGGGCAAAGGAATCTCCACATGTGTCACTGGTGTACCAAATGGATAATAAAATGTTACACTGAGAAGTGTAAAACAATGTGCTTATCACCTATTGTGAAAAATGGGAATGAGTATAGATACAGACTGAATAACACTTTGCTATCATCAGTTAACACCCAGAAATATCTTGACCTTCGCGTAACTAATGATCTGTCTGGGAATATGCATCATAATTGTTTCACTACAAATGCTAATCGCACAATAAAATATCTTGGTTGTAGTTTTTCCGCCTCTTCTGCAAAGACTGACACTCTACGAACCCCTAGTTTGCTCAAATCTGGAATATGTACACATCTACCATTTGGGATAAAAATTGAACATCACTCAAACTGGCACTTAAGCGAGTGAAAATCGAGCAGTTGGCTTTATTTTATCTAACTACTATTGCCGCCATTCCATTGTGACATGCATGAAAAAAAAACTGAATCTGCCATATGTCATAATGTCGCAAATGTACCTGCCTTTTCCTATCCCACAAGGTTTATCACTGAAACCATGTGGTGAAGAAACAACAGACAACACAACCTTTCCTTGTTTTATTAAGATCTCACCAGACATAATACTGGCGTACCAGCTGCCAAAGCAGGTATCTGTTACATTGGGGTTTCAGTTTCGAGACCGAAACTTACTCGCCCTCAGGGGCCGCTGTGATAGCCACGCTGAGCCTATTTAAGGTGCGGCACTTTCAATAAACTGGCTCTCAACCTCGGTCTCCGGCTGCGTCCGTGTCTCTCTTCAGGCCGCCGTCCCAGTGTGCCCAATGCATGGCGATCATGGCGGCTACACCGATGTAACATTGGCGACGAGAATCAACTTTCTGTGCGGCTGCACATTGCCAACTGCTTCCACAATGCCCACAAGTATTGACGATTCTGCAATTCTGCTGCCGCGGATGCCGGATCCAACGCTACTAGCGCTGCACCAGCGCACACGTTCTGTTGTCATTCGTGACATAACATTGGCGTCGAGGATAATCCACATACATTGCGCCTACATGTGAGTAACGACTCCCAACATGCTTCTTCACCGCATCTTCTACTTCCGCTGCCCACCTTGCAAGCAGTAGTTCTGCACTTTCTGCTTTTTGACGCGACTGTGACGTCATTTGCTTGACCTTCAACACTACTGCAGCGTCTGCAGCAGTCTACATGCCTCAAACCTGCCTCCTACTACTTCAGCTTGATTGCAGCAATTTCCCCCCCCCCTTCTTGTCATGTCCCGGGGTACCAGCTATTGCTTGGCTCAAATGGCGACATGTTTTGCAGGCATACGTCGACGCCGACGCCAAGCCCGCTACGCCGGACCACAAGAAGGCCCTCCTCAACACACTGGGGGTGGAAGGCGTCAGTATTCACTACAACCTCATCGAGGCTGAGATGCAGGCCGGAGCCAACGAAGGGACAGGGGACTCCAAGGCAATTGACGTATACGAAGCGGTGCTTCAAGTGCTCAACAAGCACTTTCGTTAAGAAGAGGACGAATTTTGCAGTCGCATCTATTTCAAACGCAGAGTACAGAGTCCTGCGGAGCCAACTACAGATTCCTTTCAAGATGTTCAACGGCTCGAAGCACTGAAAAAATCATGCCAACACCTAATGTACAATAGCTTCGAACGGCAAGCCTCGCGTTTAAGCTGCGCTGGTTACCCGAGCCACGTGCTTGTGTCAGTCGCAGGACTGCTTAAGAAGGCGCAGCAAAGCAGTTCGGAGCAGGTGCACGTGTCGAGCACTGACATAAACAAAGGAAAGGCTGCCGTCACCCCCTACATACACGGATTCTCCCATAGAATAAAAAAGATTGCTGGAAGGATCGGCTTTAACGTTGTGTTTTCGGCACCTAATAAATTGGTCAGCCTCTGTAAAACCACAAGGCCGGAAAGAATCCCACGTAGCGCATGTGAAAAAGAAAATAAAAACAAATTCATTGATTGCATTGCCGGCGTGGTATACCGTATTCCTCTACGCTGTGGACAATCCTACATCGGTCAAACAGGTAGATGCATAAATGACAGGCTACGAGAACATAGTAACAAAGTTAACAACGTGGCCGCTGACGGCTTTCTTGCCATCCATTGCCAGAGATGCAAGTGCAAACCAAGATTTAAAGAAACAGTGATCATGAGTAGAAGCAGGTGTGAAATGACGCGCTTGATAATAGAAGCCATACACATAGCAACATTCGGCGATGCATGCGTCAGTAAGACTTCCGTTTCATTATCATCAAAAGAGCTGAATTATCTTTGTTCGTGTTGAACGTGTGCATGTCTTTGAATATGTGAATCAAGAAACTGCCTACATGTGGTTCCCAGTTTATATCTTTTGTTTATTTTTCCAAAAATGTTACACGTGGTGTATGACGGGTCAAGGGTGTATATAGAGCGACGAGAACGAGAAATAAACCTGTTGTTGAAAGTAGCGCTGTGTGTGTCAGATGTGCCTTCTTTTGTCCTCGTCAAGCTTGCGCTATAACAAAATAAAATCGCCAAATCGGGTAAGTTTGGCACCGCTACCGACCTCATGGTTCAAGACCAAGTCCTTTGCGGCTTGCAGTTGCATCAGTATCGCCGCCGCTTCATTGAACTTGGAGCGTTTGTTACCATCAAGAAAGCAATGGAAATTGCCCAGGAAGAGGAACGCACCGATACAACAATGCAGCAGCTCAGCGTTCTACAAGTAGACGGCGTTTCACAGTGTTGCCAAGGAGAGGTTGGGTCTTGGGCATGTGTTGCAAGATACCTTTGGCACAATCTTTCTGTTTGCCATGTAGTATACTGTAAAACAAAATAAAGGTTTCTTGTTTGTAGTTGCAAAAAAATTGAGACAGCATCATCGTTTTTGTCGTTATTATGGCAAACATGTCAACATGTCAGGGCTTAACTTAAAAACTGCATTTGAAAATAATGTGATAAAATAGGTGGTATTCTACAGCAGGATTGTAGCCGTGCATTCTCTGAATAGAAAGTAAAACAGTGCAACTGTCAATTTTTCCTGTAAGTTTTCTTATGCAATGGCTACCCTGTTGATGGTGAACTTAAAGACATTGTGATTGAATTTGTTTTGCGAGTGCCATGCGAAGCTTCAATTCATTGCAAATGCAATTGAATTACTCACTAGTGTCTCGTTTCGCAAAGGAAAAAGGATTGACATTTTGCATCAGCAAAAGTGGATGAACATTGTAACAAGAGTGCTGGGGAAGAATAACTATCCGCTGGGACAAACTAGTGATATGGAAGATGTCCCGTCAGCCACTGCAGTCTGCAAACACTGGACAAAATACCTGAAGCTGCTATCGATGGGAGAGCATCAAAACAAGTGTATGGCCAGCAGTCACCTAAAGATGCCTACAAGTCGACTGAAGTAATTCCTGGCATACACAACAGGTGCCCAGTACATGCTGCTCAATGCCTGATGACAGAGTTCTGAATGACAGTTCTGACAGTTCAATGCGGTTTTTGTCCCTCTCAGTCAATTATATTGCTATACCAAAATGAAGTATACTTGTAGTTAGAGCATTTAAAATTTGTTGTTTCAATATTATTCACCTCAAACATAAGGGTCGACTCACATTCTTACACCTAGATTTAGGCCTCACTAAGAGGGTCACTGGGGTTAACGTTATCGTAAAACAATGTAAGGGCTACTACTACAGGCATCAGGGCAAGTGTGCTCTGGATTAAATATACCATCTGAGGTGCTTGAAAGTGTTCAGTAGAGAAGTATTTTTGCATTTTGCTCCAATCAGTATTCAGACAAGAATCACAAACTAGGTAATTTGTCCTCGGCAGCAGAATGTCACACACTTGAGCATGTCGTACCAAGCTAAGCAGACTTGGAGACTTGGCCATTGCACGCACTCGCACAATCAAGCAAAAGTAACAGAGGTGCCGGTCACTGCCTGCCTGAGGTGGAGCTTAAATGATCCATAGTCTTTATAGTCTGCATGCTGCTCGACACGCTCCATGCTTTGAAGGAGCACCCGACAGACTTGTCAGCCAGAGGCAAGCTGAACTGCATGCCAACCTCGACCTGCCCAACGACCTTGGAAGGGACGAGGCATTCCGTTTTGGCAGCAATACTTTCACCTAGGCTCATTGCATTTGTGAGGCCTGCAAAAAAATAATTGGGATGATTGCAGTTCTGTGACAGCACTAAGAACAAGAGGTAAATACAACAATATTGCTACGTAGGAAGACACCGACGAAAAGCTATTTACAAGTATATTTACAAGGCAATACGCCGGAGTTGACCAAGAGGCAACAGCCCGCGCTAGCCTCCAATCGTCGTCTTCGTCTTCTTCCCGCTCGGCTCTTCGTTAGTGGGAATATACCCCGTAGCACTACCCCCGGCGGCAAAAGCGCCGTCCCGGAGCGACTAAAGGCTGGACTCTGAAGCAGTGTAGTAGCGCTTGAGCCTACTGACGTGCACGACATCACTAGACGCCAGAGTAGATGAGGAGGTTGAGCTCACAGGAGCAATTTCATAGGTGACAGGCGTCACCTGGCGCAGCACGCGGTAGGGTCCTGTGTATCGCGAAAGGAGCTTTTCGGAAAGTCCAACGCGACGACAGGGCGACCACAGGAGCACGAGTGCACCAGGCGAAAACTGTACGTCACGGTGGCGGGCGTTGTACTGACGCTGCTGCGTGGTTTGCGAGTCGGTCAGTCGAGCACGGGCAAGCTGGCGTGCATGATCGGCGAGGGCGATGGCGTCGCGCGCATACTCGGTTGTTGAGGTCGCAGCAGGAGGAAGTACCGTGTCAAGGGGCAAGGTCGGTTCGCGACCGTAGAGTAGATAAAATGGAGAAAATCCGGCGGTGTCGTGCCGGGAAGAATTGTAAGCAAAGGTGACGTAAGGAAGGGCAACGTCCCAGTCGTGGTGGTCCTTCGAAACGTACTTGGACAGCATGTCGGTAAGAGTACGGTTTAAGCGCTCGGTCAGGCCATTGGTTTGAGGATGGTATGAGGTAGTCAGCTTGTGTTGAATAGAGCAGGAACGCACAATGTCGGCGATAACTTTCGAGAGGAAGTTACGACCACGGTCAGTAAGCAGCTGTCGCGGGGCGCCATGCACTAAGATAATGTCACGCAAGAGAAAGTCCGCGACGTCAGTGGCGCAACTGGTAGGTAGAGCCCGCGTGATAGCGTATCGGGTGGCGTAATCAGTTGCGACGGCGACCCATTTGTTCTCAGAGGATGACGTGGGAAAGGGACCGAGGAGGTCTAATCCAACACGAAAAAACGGTTCCACAGGGACGGTGATCGGCTGGAGATGACCGGAAGGTAGCACCTGAGGCGTTTTCCGACGCTGGCAGGGATCACACGCAGCAACATAGCGTCGGACAGAGCGAGCAAGACCAGGCCAATAGAAGCGGCGGCGGACGCGGTCGTACGTGCGGGTTACGCCAAGATGTCCTGCAGTGGGTGCGTCATGCATCTGAAAGAGCACAGTCTGTCGTAGATGTTTTGGCACGACAAGAAGAAGATCAGGGCCATCAGGGAGGAAGCTCCGTCGGTACAGAATGCCGGCCTGGAGGACATATCGGCGAACGGATGCGTCGGTAGGTGTAGAGCGCAGACGCTCGATGAGTACTCGCAGCGATAGGTCCCGGTACTGCTCATCGGCGATGTTATCGAAGGCAGACACAGAGAAAATGCCGTCGGCGGTACTACTGTCGGCGTCGTCAGGTTCGTCTACCGGGTAGCGAGACAGGCAGTCAGCGTCCTTGTGTAGTCGGCCAGATTTGTAGATGAGAGAGAACGAATATTCTTGGAGGCGTAAGGCCCAGCGACCAAGTCTTCCTGAAGGGTCTTTCAATGAGCATAACCAACAAAGCGCGTGATGGTCTGTGATAACGGAAAAGGGTCGGCCATATAAGTATGGGCGGAACTTCGCAACCGCCCAAACTAGGGCCAGACACTCACGCTCAGTGATGGAATAGTTGCGCTCCGCGGGCGAGAGGAGCCTGCTGGCGTAAGCGATAACACGGTCGTGGCCACGCTGGCGTTGTGCCAGTACTGCGCCAATTCCGTGACCGCTGGCATCAGTACGGACTTCGGTAGGCGCAGAAGGATCGAAATGGGCCAGAACGGGAGGCGTTGTGAGAAGATCCATGAGAAGCGAGAATGCAGAGGCCTCGTTATCGCCCCACTGGAAAGGGGCGTCTTTTTTCAAAAGCTCGGTTAATGGTCGTGCTATGGCCACGAAATTTTTGACGAAACGGCGGAAGTACGAGCAAAGGCCGATGAAGCTGCGCACATCCTTGACACACTTCGGAACAGGGAAGTGCGTAACAGCATGGATCTTGCCTGGGTCCGGTTGCACTCCGTTCGCGTCAACGAGATGTCCAAGGACGGTAATCTGGCGACGGCCGAATTGGCACTTCGATGCGTTGAGTTGCAGACCGGCTCGCCGAAAAACGTCCAGGACTGCTGAGAGGCGCTCGAGGTGCGTAGCGAATGTTGGGGAGAAAACTATAACGTCGTACAAGTAGCACAGGCACGTGGACCATTTGAAACCGTGAAGAAGGGAGTCCATCATGCGTTCAAAAGTGGCAGGAGCGTTACATAGGCCGAACGGCATCACCTTGAATTGATAAAGACCGTCGGGTGTTACAAAGGCAGTCTTCTCGCGGTCGAAATCGTCCACGGCAATCTGCCAATAGCCGGAGCGAAGGTCAATGGAGGAGAAATAGCGAGCACCGTGGAGGCAGTCAAGGGCGTCATCAATCCGAGGTAGGGGATACACGTCCTTTTTGGTAACCCTGTTAAGGTGCCGATAATCCACGCAAAAGCGCCATGAGCCATCCTTCTATTTTACCAGCACAACCGGTGACGCCCATGGACTACAGGACGGTTCACTAATGTTCTTGGCAAGCATTTTGCGAACTTCGGTGTGAATAACTTGACGCTCAGCCGGTGATACTCGATACGGGCGGCGATGAATAGGAGGGGCATCTCCGGTATTAATGCGATGTTTAACAGCTGTTGTTTGGGCCAAAGGACGATCGTTAAAGTCAAAAATATCTTGGTAGGAAGTCAGAACGCGGTAGAGCGCACGAGCGTGCTCGGACGGCAAGTCGGGTGCAATCATTTTCTGGAAGTTGGCGATGGTACAAGCTGCCGACTGCGATGGTAGAGGAGGATTGGTTGAATTGTCGTCTACTGAAATCGATGCTACGGAGTGATCCTCGAATGAGCAAAGTTGGGCCAGAGACATCCCGCGTGGCAGCACTTGTGTCGTCAAGGCAAAATTGACCACTGGCAGGCAGACGCAATTCGCCGTAATAGATAAAATAGTATGAGGTAGTGTGATCCCGTGTGTAAGGAGGACGTCTTGCATAGGAGCCGCGAAGTAGTGACCGTCGGGCACTGGTGGGGATGACACGAAGTCAACGTAAGTCAGTGCCGAAGGTGGCAAGCGAACGAAGTCGACGGAACTGAGGCGAGGAAGGGGTTGTTCAGCGGCATCCAGAACAGGCAGGTCGAGGCGGAGAGTACCGGCGGAGCAATCGATGAGAGCAGAATGTGCGGAGAGGAAGTCGAGGCCGAGGATGATGTCGTGGGGACAGTGAGCGATGACTGTGAATAGCACAGTAGTGGAGCGATCGGCGAAGGAGACGCGGGCGGCACACAGCCCCTCCAATGCACCCGCTGTCACTGTTTCCCTGATCCAGGCAGTTGTCCGCCAGGAGTTCGCCAACATGGGTATTCACACCATCTGCTCGGCCCATCGCCCTGATCCCCACCCGGCATCTTCGATTCTACCCCGCACCTCCACCAAATATGTTACGTAGGAAGACACCGACGAAAAGCTATTTACAAGTATATTTACAAGGCAATACGCCGGAGTTGACCAAGAGGCAACAGCCCGCGCTAGCCTCCAATCGTCGTCTTCGTCTTCTTCCCGCTCGGCTCTTCGTTAGTGGGAATATACCCCGTAGCAATATAATAAGAACAGGGGCACTTTAAAATGAATAGCCCTGGAACATAAAATAAGCCGTTCGGTTCAGTTATTATGAATACTTGAAAGCAGGGCAACCTCATTTTTGTGGAAGGCTTATGATGGCAGAACGTATCTCAGACACTTTTCCATCTGATACATTTTAAAGCTATTGGTGTAGTCCAACTAATGACGTTGTAGTGACGGTGAACAACTAAAGTGGCACAACGCATTGCACAAACCTGTACCCAGCAAGACAAGTAACACTCAACACAATGATAGCAGCAAGCAGACTCATCGATTGTCGAAAGATAATCTCTGGATCAAGAAAATCAGCTTTCATAAATGACTCGTTGAAGGTTCCACCGTAATCGCTGGCGCTTTCATGGCTTCCAGAAAGTACTACACAATTCATGTCACACATACTATCTGCTTATACCAGGTTCAATGACAAGAGACAACGGATAGAGTCAGCGATAACACTAGATATCTAATACAGAAAGGTGTCTCTTAATCTGAGTGACAACACTGTAACAGAGATTGGCCCGTAAAAAATTTTCGTCAAAAACAAACTATTTACATGCATGTCAATACTGTCAAATTCATGAATGTTGCCCACTGTGTCCTTATGAATCAGAAGCCCTATCCTATATTCCCACTTATCTTGAAGACCTCTGAAGCAGAGGACGTGGCCATTACTCAGCTCTGTATAAGCTTCCTGTTTTTGAAACCTCACTACAGCCAATGATATTGCTACAGGGTAGTATTCCCAATGACGAAGAGCCGAGCAGGAAGAAGACGAAGACGATGATTGGAAGCTAGCGCGGGCTGTTGCCTCTTGGTGAACTGCGGCGTATTTCCTTGTAAATACGCTTGTAAATAGCTTTTCGTCGGTGTCTTCCTACGTAACATATTTGGTGGAGGTGGACGTTCCCTGTACCTCGTCACGGAGCTTCGCAGTGGACGGTACGTCGAGCCTACCTCCATGGCTCCCGGCGACGCCAACCCGACTCCACCGGCTCCGACACCTGCTGCCACTTCGACGACCTACATCACCCTCTCCGCTCCCCGTGATCCTGGTGTATTCTCGGCAGAAGATGGGGAAGACGTCGAGGACTAGATCAGCCTTTACGAACACGTCAGCCACAATAACCGGTGGGACCCAACTATCATGCTCGCCAACGTCGTCTTTTACCTCGATGGCACACCTCGAGTTTGGTATCGGACGCACGAAGATGAGCTGACCAGTTGGGATTCGCTTAAGCAAAAGCTTTGAGACTTGTTCGGCAACCCCTACGGTCACCAACTTGCCGCGCAGAAGGCGCTTTCCGGTCGTGTGCAGACGTCAACGGAGCCCTACGTCACGTACATTCAGGACGTCTTGGCTCTATGCCGCAAAGTTGACGCACACATGACTGAGTCCGACAAGGTCTCCCACATCCTCAAAGGCATTGCCGATGACGCCTTCAACTTGCTCGTATTTAACAACGTCGCGACGGTGGATGCAGTTATAAAGGAGTGCCGCCGCCTGGAATGCGCTAAAAGCCGACGTATCGACCAACAGTTTGCCCGTCTGCCCAACACCCCAGCGACATCTTCCTGTGCCGACGCTCCTCGTCCCAACAACACTGGCGATGTTACCAGGATTGTCCGGCGTGAGATCGAGGCCGCCTATCCGGCTGCGTTCGACTCCAGCCCCTCCAATGCACCTGCAGTCACTGTTTCCCTGATCCAGGCAGTTGTCCGCCAGGAGTTCACCAACATGGGTATTCACACCATCTGCTCGGCCCATCGCCCTGATCCCCACCCGGCATCTTCGA
This sequence comes from Dermacentor albipictus, assembly GCF_038994185.2. NCBI lineage: Eukaryota > Metazoa > Arthropoda > Arachnida > Ixodida > Ixodidae > Dermacentor > Dermacentor albipictus. The sequence goes on along the minus strand of NW_027225764.1, from coordinate 47,525 downwards.
TTCCACCCCGTCCCGCACCTTCTTACCCACCACGTTTCCGCAACCCCTCTGAATGGCACACTGCAGACGACAAGCCAACTTGTTTTCACTGCCATCGAATTAGGCACATTTCTCGGCACTGCCGCAGTCGCTGGAGTTCGCTGAACCAGTCTACATATACTGCCTACTCTCGCCCCCCAGGTGGCCTTTCTCGTCCCTATGCTGCCCGCTCAGATAATGCCGCCATCGATTGTCCTGCGCCGAACCGCCCCTATTCTCGTTCGCCTTCGCCCCAACGACGACAATCTCGCTCTCCCCAGCCCCGTCGTTCCTATTCGCCGACTCCCTTCGGACGCCGCTCCCAGCCGGAAAACTAGACGATGCAGCGCCTCGAGGTGACGCTGCATTACTGCCTACGCCGCCAAATCCTCTCCTGACGTTGCCCACTCATCTGAACCTTCTTGACGTGCAAGTTGACGGTGTTCCTGTATCAGCTCTAATAGACACTGGGGCACATTTGTCGGTAATGAGCGCGGATCTTCGTAACCGGCTGAGGAAAATAATCACGCCTGCCACGACGCCTGTTGTCCGTGTCGCCGATGGCGGAACAGCCCCCGTAATTGGTATGTGTGCCGCCCGCGTCTCCTTCGCCGATCGCTCCACTACCGTGCTATTCACAGTCATCGCTCACTGTCCCCACGACATCATCCTCGGCCTCGACTTCCTCTCTGCACATTCTGCTCTCATCGATTGCTCCGCCAGTACTCTCCGCCTCGACCTGCCTGTTCTGGATCCCGCTGAGGAACACCTTCCTCGCCTCAGTTCCGTCGACTTTGTTCGCTTGCCACCTTCGGCACTGACTTACGTTGACTTCGTATCATCCCCACCAGTGCCCGACGGTCATTACATCGTGGCTCCTATGCAAGACGTCCTCCTTACACACGGGATTACACTACCTCATAATATTTTATCTATTACGGCGAATTGTGCCTGCCTGCCAGTGGTCAATTTTGCCTTGACGACACAAATGCTGCCACGCGGGATGTCTCTGGCCCAACTTTGCTCATTCGAGGATCACTCTGTAGCATCGATTTCAGTAGACGACAATTCAACGGATCCTCCTCTACCATCGCAGTCGGCAAGTTGTACCATCGCCAACTTACAGAAAATGATTGCACCCGAAATGCCGTCCGAGCCCGCTCGTGCGCTCTACCGCGTTCTGATTTCCTACCAAGATATTTTTTACTTTAACGATCGTCCTTTGGCCCAAACAACAGCTGTTAAACATCGCATTAATACCGGAGATGCCCCTCCTATTCATCGCCGCCCGTATCGAGTATCACCGTCTGAGCGTCAAGTGATTCACACCGAAGTTCGCAAAATGCTTGCCAAGAACATTATTGAACCGTCATGTAGTCCATGGGCGTCACCGGTTGTGCTGGTAAAAAAGAAGGATGGCTCATGGCGCTTTTGCGTGTATTATCGGCACCTTAACAGGGTTACCAAAAAGGACGTGTATCCCCTACCTCGGATTGATGACGCCCTTGACTGCCTCCACGGTGCTCGCTATTTCTCCTCTATTGACCTTCGCTCCGGCTATTGGCAGATTGCTGTGGACGATCTCGACCGCGGGAAGACTGCCTTTGTAACACCCGACAGTCTTTATCAATTCAAAATGATGCCGTTCAGCCTATGTAACGCTCCTGCCACTTTTGAACGCATGATGGACTCCCTTCTTCACGGTTTCAAATGGTCCATGTGCCTGTGCTACTTGGACGACGTTATAGTATTCTCCCCAACATTCGCTACGCACCTCGAGCGCCTCTCAGCAGTCCTGGACGTTCTTTGTCGCGCCGGTCTGCAACTGAACGCATCGAAATGCCAATTCGGCCGTCGCCAGATTACCGTCCTTGGGCATCTCGTTGACGCGAACGGAGAGCAACCGGACCCAGGCAAGATCCATGCTGTTACGCACTTCCCTGTTCCGAAGTGTGTCAAGGATGTGCGCAGCTTCATCGGCCTTTGCTCGTACTTCCGCCGTTTCGTCAAAAATTTCGTGGCCATAGCACGACCATTAACCGAGCTTTTGAAAAAAGACGCCCCTTTCCAGTGGGGCGATAACGAGGCCTCTGCATTCTCGCTTCTCATGGATCTTCTCACAACGCCTCCCGTTCTGGCCCATTTCGATCCTTCTGCGCCTACCGAAGTCCGTACTGATGCCAGCGGTCACGGAATTGGCGCAGTACTGGCACAACGCCAGCGTGGCCACGACCGTGTAATCGCTTACGCCAGCAGGCTCCTCTCGCCCGGGGAGCGCAACTATTCCATCACTGAGCGCGAGTGTCTGGGCCTAGTTTCGGCGGTTGCGAAGTTCCGCCCACACTTATATGGCCGACCCTTTTCCGTTATCACAGACCATCACGCGCTTTGTTGGTTATGCTCATTGAAAGACCCTTCAGGAAGACTTGGTCGCTGGGCCTTACGCCTCCTAGAATATTCGTTCTCTGTCACCTACAAATCTGGCCAACTACGCAAGGACGCTGACTGCATGTCTCGCTACCCGGTAGACGAGCCTGATGACGCCGACAGTAGTACCGCCGACGGCATTTTCTCTGTGTCTGCCTTTGCTAACATCGCCGATGAGCAGTACCGAGACCTATCGCTGCGAGTACTCACCGAACGTCTGCGCTCTACACCTACCGACGCATCCGTTCGCCGATATGTCCTCCAGGGCGGCATTCTGTACCGAAGGAGCTTCCTCCCTGATGGCCCTGATCTTCTTGTCGTCGTGCCAAAACATCTACGACAGACTGTGCTCTTTCAGATGCATGACGCACCCACTGCAGGACATCTTGGCGTAACGCGCACGTACGACCGCGTCCGCCGCCGCCTCTATTGGCCTGGTCTTGCTCGCTCCGTCCGACGCTATGTTGCTGCCTGTGATCCCTGCCAGCGTCGGAAAACGTCTCAGGTGCTACCTTCCGGTCATCTCCAGCCGATCACCGTCCCTGTGGAACCGTTTTTTCGTGTTGGATTAGACCTCCTCGGTCCCTTTCCCACGTCATCCTCTGAGAACAAATGGGTAGCCGTCGCAACTGATTACGCCACCCGATACGCTATCACGCGGGCTCTACCTACCAGCTGTGCCACTGACGTCACGGACATTCTCTTGCGTCACATTATCTTAGTGCATGGGGCCCCAAGACAGCTGCTTACTGACCGTGGTCGTAACTTCCTCTCGAAAGTTATCGCCGACATTGTGCGTTCCTTCTCTATTCAACACAAGCTGACTACCTCATACCATCCTCAAACCAATGGCCTGACAGAGCGCTTAAACCGTACTCTTACCGACATGCCGTCCAAGTACGTTTCGAAGGACCACCACGACTGGGACGTTGCCCTTCCTTACGTCACCTTTGCTTACAATCAGTGGCGTAGCAACAGGGGGGGCCGGGGGGCCGTGGGCCCCGGGTGCACGGGGACAGTAGGGGGGGGGGGGGTGTCATATACATCTGAAGACACCCGAAAATTGTCGATATCCTCGCCTTCCTCGACTACACTCGGGGGGGGGGGGTGACAGCAGAGTTAAGGGCCCTGGGTGCCAGACGACCTAGCTACGCCACTGCTTACAATTCTTCCCGGCACGACACCGCCGGATTTTTTTCATTTTATCTACTCTACGGTCGCGAACCGACCTTGCCCCTTGACACGGTACTTCCTCCTGCTGCGACCTCAACAACCGAGTATGCGCGCGACGCCATCGCCCTCGCCGATCATGCACGCCAGCTTGCCCGTGCTCGACTGACGGACTCGCAAACCACGCAGCAGCGTCAGTACAACGCCCGCCACCGTGACGTACAGTTTTCGCCTGGTGCACTCGTGCTCCTGTGGTCGCCCTGTCGTCACGTTCGACTTTCCGACTTCGCGATACACAGGGCCCTACCGCGTGCTGCGCCAGGTGACGCCTGTGACTTATGAAATTGCTCCTGTGAGCTCAACCTCGTCATCTACTCTGGCGTCTAGTGATGTCGTGAACGTCAGTAGGCACGAGAGCTACTACACTGCTTCAGAGTCCAGCCTTTAGTCGCTCCGGGACGGCGCTTTTGCCGCTGGGGGTAGTGCTACGGGGTAATATTCCCAATGACGAAGAGCCGAGCAGGAAGAAGACGAAGACGACGATTGGAAGCTAGCGCGGGCTGTTGCCTCTTGGTAACTGCGCCGTATTGCCTTGTAAATATACTTGTAAATAGCTTTTCGTCGGTGTCTTCCTACGTAACATATTCATAACAATATCTTGGGCAAATGCCTCATAATACCTCAAAGAGCTAGCCAGGTTCAAATTCCAGTGGCGGCCTGTACAGATCCAGAGACTCTGAGCACCCTGTTCCACTTTACTGGTGTGACCGCTGCTTTGGTCAGGTGCTCCGCAGCCGCACTGGGCAGCTTGACGACTTTCATGCCAACTTGGGTTACTGTGCATGTTCCGCATCGAAAGAAACTCTTTGACACCAACTTGGGTCACATGGTATGTGCCACTGGGTCCGTTTCATATTATTCATCATATAAAACACATAAGCAACAATTGTGCACCAATCATAAGACTGCGAATGACATTAAAGTAGCCAATCATCTCTAAAGAACGGATGCACCACCACTTTGCTTCATCTTAAACCTTTCAGTCTTTTTCTCCATATGCGACCCCTCAGGGTCGAGTTTATTTTATTGCAGATTTAAAATTTTTAGACTATCCTATTTTGCAAAAAGTTACCGCAGCTTCCTTAGAGCGAGAATAAAGTGACAAAAAAAAATTTCCATAGGTAAAAATGCATTATTTATTCAGGAATAGAAACGGGCTTGCATATATACTTATAATTAAAAAGTAGATACACCAAAACATATATGTTCCAATTCAGCACTTGGGGAGTAGCCGGCATCGAAGGAATCACCACTCGACTCGCTTGCAGCAGGGCAACCAGTGCACGCACCAATATCGTAATCAAACCGCGCATATGAGCGCACACAAGAAACCCCAATGCTTTTTGGCCACTAGATATTTTGAAGGGAAAACATCAAATGGCACAAGATTCAAAATCATTATTCGGAAATTCAGATATTTACCCGACACTAGTATGTGTACTGATCCTTGACCTAGGAGCACTTGCCAGCGCCCCTCAGAAGTATGAAGGAAGATTTGAGGGTTTGTTTCAGCCATAGGGGTTACAGTGCAGTGAAGTTATGACAGTATCAAAAAGGTCAATCTTACAACCAATCATTGCTATATCTGGACTGCTGTACAAAGAAAAAGACCTGCCAAACATACCTTTGTAGCTCAGAACACAAATGTGCCAGTTGTGCTAAATATAAACATTGTAGAAAGTAGGCTTTGAATAATATAATGTTTGTTTATAGCATGTCAGAAATAGTCAGAAATCCACCTGCTTCTGCGCTAGTTTCATGTTTACCACTGCAGTCAGAATGAAATCCAGCAGCTGTGCATACACTGGTGGCAATCTTTAAGAGTGTGCGAAATCAATGAGGGACTTGATTAATGACAGTGCATTTTGCATGATCAAGGTAGAAAACAAAGTAAGGCCATCATCAACCTCGTTGCCACTGCGGCTGCTGTCGTCACGCAACGTCGCCATTCGTAGCGACAATGATCACCTTGTAGTAGATCTCTTTGCCAGACGAGGCAGCTCTATCTGCACTCAGAAGCTCCTCCATTGAAGCATCACCTGTTTCACCATCAGTAGCAATATAGAGGCTAGAAACAGCGACGCACTTCCAGAGCTCAGTTGTGTCAGTGGCTTCCACCATGTTGGTATCACTACCATAGGGGTTTTGCTACGGTGAAGAAAACTCACCTTTTTTGAAACAAACAAGAAGATGGGGGTTAACTGAGGGGCCCGATTTTTATTTGTCATATCATGAGAAGCCAACACACTGACACCAAGGTCAACATAGGGAAAATTACCTGTGCTTAATAAATGAAATAAAGAAACGATAAATTAGTGGAAATTAAAGTGGATAGAACTTGCAGGAAGTGGGCAACGATCCCACAACCTTCGTTCACATCAGATACCGTTGACTTAGAAGCCTCGGACATAGCCTACTCTCCCCGCAGGGGCGTCTGCGCAAGCAGGCGTTTGGTGCGTTGCGACCCCACGGACCCGAGCACATGAGGGTTGGACCCTCCCGCGTGTAGCCGTGCGCGGCTTAGCCGTGTCCGGGGAAAAGGGGATCCTGGAGGTTGAGCCAATGCCGGGTGTTTGGACCTTTACGGCCCCCTGGTGGCGGCAACACACCTCTTTGGCCTCGGCTTCACGTAGACGGCGCCCCCGGACTGACCCACCCGGGGGAAACCGGTAGTTGCCTTTTCCTGTCTCTCTCTTCCTCTAGTCTTCGTCTTTCTCTCACTTTTCATCTTTCCTGTCTTCTCCTAGCTTCCGCTTACTTCCGATTTTTCCAGGCAGCAAGGGTTAACCTTGTGTGAATAACCAACCTAGGTTATCTCATATTTGGTTATAGTGATAACGTACAGCTGGCGTTGCAGGACATGTTCTTACAGTCCCTGTAGCGTCCCCTTGTAGGACTCCACGGTGGGTGGCTGGCGTTATTACCGAAAATTCAATCCCTTTATGGCAACCTCTTTCCCTCCACTTCCTGATCGCCCTCACAAAAGAGGGCGCACCGATGAAGTTTTCCAGTTCCTTGGACGTCAGAGACCAAACTTTCCACGTTACCATGTGATCCATTCAGAAAAATCTGATAAACAAGTACGAACCATTTCCCCCTTTCTAGTTTCTAAGTCCCTAACTGACGTCCTTGGTCCAGGCTACAAGGTATCAAGGCTGGCAAGTGGTGATCTCCTGTTAGAGCTCCATGATCCGAAACAATACGAAAAGTTGCCCAGTCTAGCATCATTTGGGGATATTCCATTGACAGTAACTCCACACCGCACTCTGAACACCACCCGCGGCGTTGTCTCGGATGACGATCTGCTTCAGCTGACAGAGGCGGAGCTCCTGGAGGGCTTTAGTGAGCAGAATGTTGTCAATGTCCGAAGAATTAAAATAAGAAGGGATGGTAAAGAAATTCAAACGAAGCACCTGATACTTACATTCGGTTCAAGTATTCTGCCCGAGTCTGTAGAGGCCGGGTACATCAAGCTCCGCGTCAGACCATATGTGCCAAATCCCCTAAGATGCTTCAAATGCCAGCGTTTCGGCCACAGTTCGCAGAGCTGCCGGGACCGCCAAACATGTGCAAAATGCAGTGCCCTTGAACACGCCACTGAAGCTTGTGATAACTCTCTCCACTGTGTAAACTGTGACGGGGATCACGTCGCGTACTCGCGGTCGTGCCCCTCCTGGAAGAGGGAGAAAGAAATTGTAACCATAAAAGTAAAAGAGAACATATCGTTCAAAGAGGCACGAAGGCGGATAGCTTACCTGCCAAAGAAAAGCTTTGCCGAAGTGGCGCGTCAGGGGGCAGCGCCACAACGGCCTCCGGCGGCTATCCGACTCGCAAACAGTGAGTCGGCAGTCACGCCATCTGCCCCCGCGGCGGTTGCAGCTAGCGCTGCTCCGTCAACCGTGGAGAAGGCATCATCGACCCCGAAGGTGGGCGCAGCCGAGGCTGCCTCAACCTCCCAGGTCCCTTCCAGCGCTGGCAACAGCCGGCGCAGCCAAATCCCGCAGGGAGCCCCATCCACCTCCGGGATGGTGGGCGCAGGGGTCTCTCCTTCCGAGGTGAGACTCTCTCGAAAAACTTCTCGCTCTCAAGAGCGCGTGTCCAGCGCCTCACAAGAGGCAATGGACACAGCACCTATCCCCACGGCGCCCCAAGCGCCCAAGGAGCGGCGAGGCTCCCTCGAACGCTCCAAAAAAGGCAGAACCCCGGTTACAGGGCCTCGCAAGAGCTCTGTAATCTAAGGCATCACTTCCGTTTCCGTAAACACAGCACAAATTGACTTTAAATATGGATACACAAATCATACAATGGAATGTCAGAGGTCTTCTGAAAAACCTTGATGATGTACAAGAGCTCATCCACCAACACAATCCAAAAGTGCTGTGTTTACAGGAAACACACCTAAAATCATAACATACAAACTTTCTCCGACAGTACATAACTTTTCGCAAAGACCGCGATGATGGTGTCGCATCATCGGGTGGCGTTGCCATCGTCATCCATAAAAGCATTGCATGTCAACGTTTACAGCTACAAACGCCTCTCGAAGCAGTGGCGGTTCGAGCTGTTCTTCTAAACAAACTTATCACTATTAGCTCTCTTTACATCCCCCCACATCACAAATTAACGAAACATGAATTCCAATCCTTTATAGATCAATTGCCAGAACCTTATGTTGTTCTGGGTGATTTCAATGCACACAGCAGTTTGTGGGGAGACTCTCGTATCGATGCGCGAGGTCGTCTCGTTGAACAATTCCTTTTTTCGTCCGGTGCGTGTCTGCTGAATAAGAAGGAACCCACTTATTACTGTCTCGCAAACAGAACCTTTTCTTCAATTGATCTTAGCCTAGTTTCCCCGTCAATTCTGTCTGAACTCGAATGGCAAGTTAACAAGAATCCTTATGGAAGCGACCACTTCCCAATCCTGCTTAGAACACCTGAAGTAAAGGAATATCCACCACAGGCTCCTAGGTGGAAAATTGACACTGCCGACTGGGAAAAATTCCGAACTCTATCTTGTATTTCGTGGGATGAGATGTCCTCGCTAGAAATTGACGCTGCTGTCGAATATTTTACAGCCTTCATAATAGATGCCGCATCTAAATGTATATCACAAGTAAATGGCCTGTCGTGCAAACCGCGTGTTCCGTGGTGGAACGACGATTGTAGGATCGCACGTAAAAATCAGAACAATGCGTGGGGGTTGCTACGCGCCTCCCCCACTGCGGATAATCTTATTAACTTTAAAAAAGTAAAATCACAAGGCAGGCGAACCCGCCGTCAGGCCAGAAGAGAAAGCTGGCAAAAGTTTTTATCGGGCATCAACTCTTATACACAGGAATCAAAAGTCTGGAACAGGGTTAACAGGATAAAAGGACGACAAACTTATTCGCTCCCCCTGGTAAACACACAAGGCGATACCCTACTTGAACAAGCAGACTCACTAGGGGAGCACTTTGAAAGTGTATCAAGCTCAAATCATTATTCGCAATCATTCCTGAAATATAAACACATAGAAGAATGCAAGCCACTCACCAATAAATGCCGACAGAATGAACCGTACAATTGCCCTTTTAGTGCTGCCGAGTTGAAAGCGGCCTTGAGCGCATGCAAGAGTTCCGCACCAGGATCCGATAGAATCATGTATGAAATGCTCAAAAACTTACACAATGACACGCAACTTACACTACTTACACTCTTCAACACTATCTGGGATGCAGGGTACCTTCCAACGGCATGGAAAGAAGCCATTGTGGTCCCTGTTTTGAAAAAAGGGAAAGACCCTTCTTCAGTGGCAAGTTACCGCCCGATAGCCCTCACAAGCTGCATGTGTAAGGTATTTGAAAAAATGATAAATCGGCGACTCATACATTTCCTTGAACAAAACAAATTGCTTGATCCCTTTCAGTGTGGCTTCCGAGTAGGGCGCTGCACAACCGACCATCTTGTACGTATTGAAGGACATATTCGTGACGCGTTTGTACACAAACAGTTCTTCTTATCGATATTCCTCGATATGGAGAAGGCGTACGATACGACCTGGCGCTACGGAATCTTGAGAGATTTGTCAGAAATGGGAATTCATGGTAATATGCTAAACGTAATAAAAAGCTACTTGTCCAATCGTACCTTCAGGGTGAAAGTAGGCAATGTGCTGTCACGTCCTTTTGCACAAGAAACCGGTGTACCCCAGGGTGGCGTGCTCAGTTGCACACTCTTTATTGTTAAGATGACAACACTTCGTACTTCCTTACCACCGGCCATTTTGTATTCCGTCTATGTGGACGACATTCAAATAGGTTTCAAATCCTGTAACCTCGCAGTGTGCGAGAGACAGGTACAGCATGGTTTGAACAAGGTGTCAGGGTGGGCAGAGAAAAATGGATTCAAAATCAATCCTGACAAGAGTTCTTGTGTTTTGTTTACAAGGAAGAGAGCCCTGGTTCCAGATCCCTGCTTAGAAGTGTGTGGACAACAGATACCTGTAAACAAAGAACACAAATTTCTAGGTGTCATACTTGACTACAGACTGACTTTCGTCCCCCACATTAAACATCTTAAAGAAAAATGTCTGAAAACAATGAACATAATGAAACTTCTATCCCAGACTACGTGGGGTAGTGACAGGAAGTGTTTAATGAATCTATATAAAAGCCTCATTCGATCGCGACTAGACTATGGTGCCGTCATTTATCACTCTGCCGCCCCAAGCGCACTAAAGATGCTGGAACCTGTTCACCATCTGGGTATCCGTTTAGCCACAGGAGCTTTCAGAACGAGTCCCGTACAAAGTTTATATGCAGAATCGAATGAGTGGACACTTCATATCCAGAGAACATACATCAGCCAAACATATTTTTTGAAAGTCCACTCTAATCCCGAACATCTCTGTTTTAACACCATTAATGACATGACACGTGCCACACTATTTCGTAATCGTCCTTCCGTAAGACAGCCTTTCTCGCTGCGTGTGAGGGAGCTTAGCGAAGAAATGCACGTTCCACTCCTCGAGCTTCGCCTAATGCATCCAGCCAAGCTACTGCCTCCGTGGGAGTGGCAGCTCATACAATGTGATATATCTTTCATGCAAGTTACAAAACACGCTCCAGAGATTGAAATCCTAATGCATTTCCGGGAACTCCAGCACAAATACTCCTGCACGGAGTTCTACACTGACGCATCAAAGTCACACGACGGGGTGTCCTATGCAGCCGTCGGTCCATCCTTCTCGGAATCTGACGTACTGCACCCGGAAACTAGTATCTTTACGGCTGAGGCCCACGCACTGCTGTCGGCCGTAAAGCATATAAATAAATCAAAACTCCAGAAATCAGTTATATACACGGACTCCCTCAGTGTTGTGAAGGCCTTGAAGTCTTTCTGTAATCACAAAAATCCAGTATTTAATGAGCTCTACTCCGCACTGTGCAAATCATATATGTCTAACCAACTTGTGATCATATGCTGGGTGCCTGGACATAGGGGCATCGAGGGAAACGTTCTAGCTGACCAGATGGCCACATCAATCTCATTGCATGCAGTTAATCCTACTGCTTCGGTCCCTGTCACAGACCTGAAGCCTTTCTTAAGAAGGAAACTACGAAGCCACTGGCAACGCATGTGGGACGAAGAAATAAATAATAAACTGCATGTAATAAAACCACAATTAGGTTTCTGGCCTCCTGTAACAAAATCCCGCCGGACAGATGTCCTATTTTGTCGCCTAAGAATAGGACACACTTTTGGCACGCATAACTTTTTACTCACGGGAAACGAGCCTCCAACCTGCGGTAGATGCGGGGAGAGGCTGACCGTCCTCCACGTCCTCCTGGAGTGTCGGGAAGCCGAATATGAAAGAAAGAAACATTTTCCCTTAGCATACCGACAGCACATCCCCCTTCATCCTGTTATGTTACTCGGACCAGAACCTTTATTTGACACCAACGCAGTACTAAGCTTTCTGAAAGATGTTGTCTTGCATGTTTTTAGCCCACGTGTTCGTAGCGGGTCCTCTCTCCAGAGGATGCCGCTGCGATAATTATTTTAAATAGCACATGCCTCTAGGCCCTTGTGGTTCAAGGGCACAGACGAGGCAGCAGTGCTCCAAGTAATTTTACCATCTTATATATTTTACATTTTGCATCATTATTCTACGATGGATTTTAGTGTTTAGAGTATTCGTCATTAGTCATCGCCATAATTTTATAGCACATAGACTTTACGCACTTTACAGCGACAATTTTTAGGCCACTTTACAGCCAAGTCACATCTCCATAATACATCGTAAACATCACCACTTGTCATGGCGCTCTTTGGCCAAACCTGGCCCTTGCGCCATTAAACACCACATATCATCATCATAGCCTACTCTATGCTTGGGAGTGCCTGCTCAAAGGTAGGGGAAGCGCTGTAGGTTGGCAACGTTGCTCTGCCGGCTTTTTCCACGTGGTAGTGCCACCAGCCCTGGGCAACAGTAGCCAGGCGGCTAGGCTGGCGAGCCAGTTCAACCCTCATTTGATCCACACTAGCTGTGCTCGCGGTTCTGCGCTTCACACTCGCATGTGTTTTGCCCCATCATGGCCTACTGTTTTGTGCCGAAGTGTAAATCGGACTTGAAACGGTAAGTTCCGGGCATTTCTTTTCATGAAATCCCTTCTGATGAAAAGCTACAAGAAAGTTAGTTAAGGGTAACCGCAAGGAAGGACTGGTGACCGAATACAACGTCACATTATTTGGTAGTATCCAGGTTGATGTGCATAGTGCTATTTCGGTAGTAGAACGTCAGAGGTGGTAATGAAGAGAGCGTGACCTAAAGGCCAAGATTGAGCGAATGAAGCAGACTGTTATAAACAGGCATTGCTACAGTCAAAATAAGACAGCTACTTGACTGCTTTTTCCAGTGTCGTGGAAGCAGTAAACGAAAAGCACTTGGGTGCTAGTGCACTTGGACCAAGTAATGAACTTCTCAATTTGGCCAACGTGGTCGGAGATAACAGTGCGTCATTCCATAGTGCTAAGGAACCTTTCAATGCGAGCCTACAAACACATCCGAAAAGAGGGAATCCTGAAGCTTCCAAGCCGAGCTACTTTGCCGAGATTTTTTTGGAGTAACATCAGATGAAGTGGGATTTACATTGTTAGTCCAGCAGCGGCTTCAAACAGAGGTGGGAAACCTTACAAGCATACAAAACTTGCTCTTTGGTAGTCGCTGAAATGAGGATAAACAACGACTCTAATACAACAAACAGTGAGATGCATTTGTTGGAGAGGTGGACAGTGGAAAGCGCCTCCCAACGACAAGCACTGCCGAACCACTGCTGGCCAATTCCTTGTTTTGTACTTTCTGGACTTTAGTGCACATTCGAATACCTGTAGGATATTTCTTAACCAAGAACTGCACTGGACGCCAGCTGTTTGTGCTAATTCAGTATGCAATTAGGTAAGCAGGTCAAAGCACCAGGCGTTGTCGTGGTGCTCATAGTAACTGACAATCACAAGATCAACTTTCTTGCCACGGAACTCCTGTGCAATGGAAACCTGACGCAATGCATTCAGCATCCCGAGAATCCGGCATGAAAGCTGTTTCTTGCATTTGACCATCAAAAACGTTGATCATCAAAATGATCAAAAACGTTAGGTCAGATTTCTAGCCGGAGACCTTGGAGAGAGCGGTGAGGTTTCGTCCACTCATCTGAAACAACTATACAGCATGCAGGAAGGAAACATAGTGAATCCTGTAAGATTTCTCACGAGAAAGCACGTATACCGTATTTACTCGCGTAATGAACCCACCTTTTTTCCACATAAGTTGACATAAATTTGGGGGGAGGGTTCATTACGCGGGGAAAAAAAATTTAGATATTTTTTAGGTCGAAATTTCAATGAAGATAGGAAAATCGCAATCCCAACCTTACCTTTATAGTAAAAACACGTACGCGATGAATGTGAATTAAAAATTCATTTTTATTTTCATGGTGCTGGCTGCTTATGGTCTGTCTCACTCGGGCTCGCTATCTGAATCCACGCTTCCACTCATATCGCTTGCGACTTCGTCGGCGTCGTCGTCTTCCCACAGCGCGTCGTCTTCACTGCCGTCGAGGCTGTTGGAGATGCCAGTCTTTTTGAAGCTGCATGCGGACGACCATCTCGCTGGGAATCACACTCCATGCTTCTAGAATCCATCGACAGAGCATGTCGATGGTGGGCCTTCTAATCTTACCTGCAGGAGACAGGTCGTGGTTTCCCGCGGCCATCCACTCTGTATAGAGCCGGCGCACGTTGTCCTTAAAGGGCTTATTAATGGAAACATCAAGGGGCTGCAGCACTGATGTCAAGCCACCTGGGATGATAGCGAGGTCCGTGCGTAACTCGCTCATTCGGCAGCGGACATTTTTTTCCAGATGGCCGCGGAAGCTGTCCATAACAAGCAGCGATGGCAGCAGAAGAGCCCCGGGCCGCCGTCCCCAGACTGTTTTCAGCCAGTCGGACACCAGCTCGGCCGACATCCACCCTTTCTCCTGGGCGCGAATGTGGATACCGGCAGGAAGAGTCCCCTTTGGCAGAGTCTTTCTTTTGAAGACGACGAACGGCGGCAGCTTCCTGCCGTCCGCTGTTACAGCTAACATCACGGTGCACCGCTGCTTCTCGGCGCCCGTCGTCTTAACCTGCACACTTTTCGCACCTTTCATATCGACAGTGCTGTTTCTTGGCATGTCAAAGTTTATAGGCGTCTGGTCCGCGTTCCCGATTTGCGACAGCAGGAACTTTTTGTCCTCACGGATCCGAATGACAAAGCGGTGGAAATCACGCACTTTGTCCCCACAGTCTGCCGGCAGCCGCTGGCATAACGTAGTACGCCTTCTGAGCCACAACACGTTCGGGCGCATGAAACGAGTCGTCCAACCAGTGCTCGCCTTAAATTCCCTCGCGGCAATGCCGTGACTTCTTGCAGTGGCCCGCGCGTGATTCTGTATCAGCTCGTGGGATACGGCACATCCTTCGTTGCGGAGCCTCTTCACATAGCTCAGAACTTCTTCCTCGACGCGAGGAAACTTGCCCTGCTTCGGTCCGCGAAAGGCCCGGCGATCTTTCTTCGTCGCTCTGAGTTCCTCTTGTTGATTCCTCCAGTAGCGCACACGCACGGGGTCTACACTAAAATGCCGTCCAGCCGCGCGATTGCCATGCTCCAAAGCATGCTCCACGACTTTGAGCTTAAAACTGGCCGCGTAGCTAGCGTTACGCCCCATCGCACAACGCGCAGAAAATGCACAGCACGCACGAAATAATGCAAAGGTCGTAGCGAAGCACTTAAACAGCAACAAAATAGGACTGGCGAAATGGCGACCGACCGACGCTGTCCAAATGCGTTGTCTTTACTTCGTTCTGCCGCCGCCGCCGCGCATGCATGGCGCTATAAGCAGAGGTTTGCTTATGTTTTTGTCGCTTGGATTTTGTGGCGGATGGACGTGCGTTTCGGGGCTCCGTGGCGACGACGAAATCATAAGTTTTTGTGCATGCTTTGAGCTTGCTTCTATTTTTATTAGCTGTTTTTTTGTATTTAAATAGTAATTTGGCGTGCGGACGCTCCTGTGTCGAGGCTTTAGCGACTTCGTTCGTGGCTATGTGGTCTCTTTTTCTTCTTGTTGGCTGATGTTTTTGAAGAGTTTTTTTTGCATGGAGCGGGGGCGCAAATTTTGAATTCGTGGTAAGCGTGGTAAACGTGCCGGCTTTGTCTGGGTCTGGCGGTTTCCCTCGTTGGGCCTGGGTGCTAGGCGGGACCTGTTTGATAGGCCTATTTAACTATCTCAGCTAGCTCTTCGAAGTGATTTGGCGGACGTGCTCGCTGAGCCTAAGGACGCAGGCCTAGCGATGAAACCAAACAAAGGGAAGGCCGCGGGGGATGCGGAGCAAGTGCAGTGCGACGAGTGCCTGCGCTGGTGCTCCCTCGACGAGACCAGATTCCAGAGCTTAGCAGACGCGGAAGAGTCTAGCTTTACGTGCAGGCTGTGCGAAAAGGTCAGGGAAGCAGTCCAAAAACTGGAAGGAAATTGGACAGCCAAGTTCGAGGAGCTGAAAGCAGACCTGAAGGAGGAGCGGGAGAGGCGGTTAGCTTTGCAGGCGAAAGTCGCCGAGTTGGTCAAGGTGGAAGCGGTGCAGGCCGCGCAATTAGTAAGAACCGTGGCCGAGCTTGGAGAAGAGAAGGAAAGGAGAGCAGAACTGCATAGGCGTCTCGATGCGCTTGAGACGCGCGCAGCGGAGAATGATGGGTCGGGACACCAAGCCGGAGGCAAAAGCACAGAAAGTAGGGTAGACCCTACATGCGAAGTCGGGGGCAGGGTGACAGGGCAAGCGGTAGTCAGCTCGCCGCCGGTGAATCGGCGTAGTTATAGCGAAGCAGCGCAACACGCCCCGCGGGAGGCGACGCTGCAGCCACAGGAAGCCGGGAAGCAGGGAGAGGTAGGAGAGAGTGAAAGGGTGATTATCGCTGGCGACTCAAACATGGCTGGGTGCTCAAAAGCAATTGTGGAGAGGGTGAAAGGCGACAAAAGAGTGGCGGTAGGGACATTTCCAGGGCAGACACTGGGTTCTGTCATGGAGCGAGCAAAAGAAAAGCTCACGGAAAATGCCCACGTGCGCAACCTTGTCGTAGTAGCAGGTGGGCTAAATGACGTCCTGAACAGGAAAGGGCCAGGACCAACCCAGCGCTTGGCGAAGGGGGTGGACGACTTGCGCGAGCTATCCCCTCAGGTGCAGATCGTGGTGTGCACGGTGCCGGAGGTGCCTGTGCGTGACAGTCACGTACAAAGAGCCGTAATGGCTGCCAATGAGGCAATATGGAAAATGAGCCGAGAGAAAGGCTTCGAGGTTGTCGAAGTAAACAGGGAAGTGAGAAGTTGTGGTGGTTTTAA
This sequence comes from Dermacentor albipictus, assembly GCF_038994185.2. Taxonomy (NCBI): domain Eukaryota; kingdom Metazoa; phylum Arthropoda; class Arachnida; order Ixodida; family Ixodidae; genus Dermacentor; species Dermacentor albipictus. The sequence continues at coordinate 30,943 of NW_027225764.1, read as the reverse complement.
ACGAGATGGGATCCACTTCAATTATGCCTGTGCGTGACAGTCACGTACAAAGAGCCGTAATGGCTGCCAATGAGGCAATATGGAAAATGAGCCGAGAGAAAGGCTTCGAGGTTGTCGAAGTAAACAGGGAAGTGAGAAGTTGTGATGGGATCCACTTCAATTACAGGCTAGCACGAGAAGTGGGCTGGCGACTTGGGGGTCGCGCTGTTGCTTTTTTAGGGGGCCCGCGGGCGCTCGGGAGGTCAGAGTAGGTAATAATAAAGAAGGTCCCCTAGGGGAACAGCAGAAGAGCATCGCCGTCGATAAGAGAAAAGGAGGAAAGCAAGAACAAGAGCTCGCCATGCAATAGGCTACATAAACATGCAGGGCGGCAGAAGAAAGGAAAAGTGGGCAGAGATTGAGGAGCAGTTACATAGAGAACAAATAGGGGTATATGCGGTTACAGAAACGCACCTTAGAGACCCAGAAGAGCCGCCAGTTATTGAGAATTATGTATGGGAAGGGTGCAACAGAACTAAGTCGGAAAGAAAGGGAGGGGGAGTCGGAATGCTCATCCATCAGGGAGCCAAATGGAAAAGAGTAAATTCACAATGTCAAGAGCATCTTTGGTTATCAGGTACAATGAGTGGGAAAGAAACTTGGCTTGGAGTTACGTATTTGTGGACCGGAATAAATTGCACAGAGAAGAATAAAGAGTTAGTGGAATGCATAAGCGCTGATATTAGGGGTTTCGGGAATGGTGCTGAGATAGTCCTATTAGGTGACATGAATGCCCACATACAGGATTTAGACGGCTATACCGACAATAACGGGAAGTTAATGCTAGACCTTTGCGAGCAACATAACCTCGTGATCGTGAATACAGGGCCTATGTGTGAAGGACAGATCACGCGGGAAGTGGGAAACCGGCAATCGACCATTGATTACTGTCTGATGACAGAAGGAATTCAGGATAAGTTGAGAGAAATGGTCATCGATGAGGAAGGGTTTAGCAGCATAGGAAGTGACCATAAACGCATCATTTTGAAAATGGGATATGTAGTTGGGAAAGAGAGCAACGAAAGCAAAATGGCCAGCCCAAATTTGAACGCTGAACAAATAGCAAATATAGTCACTAGAGTGGAGGAAGAAATTGGCAAGTCGCCAAGTAAGGGGTGGGAATATGGTGAGCTTCTAAGTGTAGTAACGACAGAAATACGGAAAGAAAAACAACACGTTCATTGGAAAGGAAAAAAGAAACCGAAAAGCTGGTGGAACAAGGAGATACGAGAAGCGATCGCCGAAAGACAGAAAGCATCTCGAGAGCACAGGCAGGTAAAGAAGGCGCAGTTGCCACAGGATGAAGTAACCGGTAAATGGGAAATATACCGGGAGAAAAAGTCTATGGTTCAAATACTGGTGCAAGCAAAATTAAAAGGTGAAAGTGAAAGTTGGTTGTCAGAAATACGTGAGAAAAAGAAGGCCGCACCTAGAATATTTTGGAATCACGTAAAATTATTAGGCAGGAAATCAACAACAATACAACAACATATCCTAGACGAAGATGAAAACAGACTGGAAGGAGAAGCAGCAATAAATTACATCCAAAAAGTAACAGCCGAATCTTTCCAAGGCAAGGACGAGGTTGTATTTGAAGAAAAAAAGAGCATGAAAGAGACCCAAGGGGGAAAGGAGCTAGTGCTTACAAATTTAAACTGGAAGAAAGCGGAAGAGAAAATTCCTAAGCGCACAGCCAAAGGGCTAGACGAGGTTCCCGTTAGGCTGATAAATGAACTGGGACCAAAAAGTAAGGAAGCTCTCGTGAAAGCAGTTGAAAAAAGTTTAAAAGATAGACGAATACCAGACAGTTGGCGACAAAGTAGAATGAATTTAATTTATAAAGGTAAGGGGGAAAAAAGACAGAATTCACTCGTATAGACCGTTGACCATTACATCGGTAATATACAGGCTAGCAATGCAGGCAATCAAATTAAAGCTTCAAGCATGGGCAGAAAATAATGACATTTTGGGAGAGCTTCAGAATGGCTTTAGAATAGGTAGGCGTTTAGATGATAACTTGTTTGTTCTTACTCAGTGTATTGAAATATCAAAAGCAGAAAGCAGACCGTTGTATGTGGCCTTTTTGGACATTACAGGAGCATACGACAACGTAGACCGCAGCATTTTGTGGGATATTCTGGAAGGGGAAGGCTTAGGTAACGATTGTATACAGCTTTTGAGAGAGATTTACCTAGAAAATACTGTTTGCGTTGAATGGGAAGGGATGAGGAGCGCGGAGAAAGTTCATATCAACAAGGGACTGAGGCAGGGGTGCCCTTTATCCCCGCTGCTGTTTATGATGTACATGGTGAGGATGGAGAGGGCGCTAGAAGGAAGTAATATCGGGTTTAATCTCTCATACAAACAGGCAGGTACAGTAATAGAGCAGCAACTCCCAGGTTTATTTTATGCGGACGACATTGTGTTGCTCGCAAACAAGCAAAGTGATTTGCAACGTCTGGCTAATATCTGTGGACAGGAAGGCAACAATTTAGGTTTGAAATTTAGTGTTAGAAAATCAGGTGTAATTGTATTCAATGAAAACAGTGAACAGACAGTGGAGATACAGGGCCAAGAAATACCTCGGGTAAGAGAATATAAATACCTTGGTATATGGATAAACGAAGGCAACGGATATATGGAAACACAGGAAAAAACCATAACAGTCAAGGGGAAGAGAAATGCAGCCATAATGAAGCACAGAGCGCTATGGGGATACACTAGGTACGAGGTCCTCCGAGGTATGTGGAAAGGGGTAATGGTTCCAGGACTTACTTTTGCAAATGCGGTTGTTTGCTTTAAATCAGGGGTACAATCAGGACTCGACGGGAACCAAAGGTCAGTGGGTCGCCTCGCATTGGGCGCTCACCGGAAGACTACAAATGAAGCTGTGCAAGGGGATATGGGCTGGACTAGTTTTGAAGTGAGAAAGCTCGCAGTAAAATTGAGTATGAAGAACGGCTGAGGAATATGGAGGAAAGTAAATGGGCTGGGAGAGTGTTCAGGTATCTGTACAGGCAAAGCATTGATTCACAGTGGAGGAAAAGAACTAGGAAGCTTACCAGCAAGTATGCGGCCTGTGGGGTGGGCAACACAGCAACAAAGAAGGTCAAGCGGAGAGTCAGAGAGGCTGAATTAATCTCATGGGTGGCGGCAATGGAAAAGAAACCTGCCATGAGTAACTACTTAAGGGGAAAAAACGAAATTAGGAAAGAAACCATTTATGATAACTCAAAGGGAAGCTCATTACTCTTCGAAGCGAGATCGGGATGCCTTAGAACACGCACGTATAAAGCGAGATATAAGAAGGAAGAAGAAGCATGTGCTTGCTGCGGTAAAGCTAGGGAAACGACGGAGCATATTTTATTAGAATGTGAAGACATCTATCCAGCGGTCGATTTAGGCACCACTGGCCTCCTTGAAGCCCTTGGGTTCAGCGGGGGCAGTGGTAAAGCAAACAGGTCCGCAATAGACATCAGTAAGAGGCGATTGGAGGATTGGCGGAAGAAAAGTAGGGAAACGACAAAGGACGGAGACGTACAAAAGCACAGTTCGCAATAGGGTATCAGAAAATTTGGACGTGGTAGTTCATAGTGTGTTTTTTTTTTCTCATGGGTTAACCTAGGTAGGATATTAGGCAGCATAGTAGCAAGAGCTTGGTGGCGCAAGCCACCGCCCCGTTCCAAAGGGGACGCTCATAACATCCATCCATCCATCCATGCTTTGCACTTAATAGATGGCACTCGGCAACCTGCATCATCATCATCATCATTGTAAAAAAAAAAGAATCTAGAGAAGTTTGACAAATTGGTTCGAGAAATACAAAGAAAATAGCCGAGCGGGGTGGAAACTGCCGTCACCCCATTTCAAAGAGGACGCCCCAGTAAAGCCCTTTGCGCATCCACCAACAAATCATGCAAGGTCAATGAACGATCAACGAAAGCGTGCAGTCGACGCCCGCGTCACCCGCGTTCGCGTCGCCGGTGTTCAGCATCGTTGGCTTCAAATGATGTTTATTTTATCACTGCGCGATCAGACAATTTTATGATCGTCGACAGTCGACAGCGCCGGCCAATTGAGCCGAGATAACGCGAACATGCTGAACACCGACCCTGCGGGCGGGTGCGCGTTATTTACGCGACGTAAAAAAAAATTCAATTTTCGACGACAAAAGTGGGGGGTGGGTTCATTACGCGAGTGGGTTCATTACGCGAGTAAATACGGTATCCATCAAATATTGAGAAAATGAACGCGTCTAGGGCAGCTCAAGTCTTCTCGCCACCGGTCACAGCAGCACTTAAGGTGCTGAAAGAGCAAGCAGGCCATACAGCTGACATACGTTTTGCAGGGGTGGGTCCCACAGTTCAGTTTATGGAAAATGTGCACGGCTGGTTCCTGTTGATGGACATCAGTAACTGTGTCCAGCACATTCACCAAAAGTTGCCAGACAGCAAACAGTGCGCGACCGCTGACGACATCCGCCTGACATGGCTCTTGACATCTTTTCTTGAATATCTTGAAGAGATGAAGAACAAGTGCACAGAAAAGCAGCTCCTGAGCAAGGAAACACACCATGCACTGGTAATGACCACGAAGTCAAACGTGGAATGTGTGAAGTACCTGCTGTAAACTTCCAAATTCAAGTTCGCTCTGACACGCAAGCTTTCATCAGACCCAATGTCCTTTCTTGGAAGGCTACAAAGATCTGCTGGCAGCAATGACCAGACAAATGTCCAAGCTCTTCTTTCTGGGATTGAAAGGTGCTGAAGACTGGTAATATTTCAGTTTCTAAATGCAGCTATGTGGTTGACACCACAAGTCATGCATCAGGGGCACTGCATAACGCTGCTAAAGCAAGACACGATCACTCAGGCCACTTTCCAGCAGAAGCAATAAGGCTGCTTGAAGATCGGCCGAAAAAACCAGCCAGCCTTCTTCCAACGGTCGATATGGCAGCCATCTTGATGGTAGGAGGCTACCTCGCTTGTGCCGTTCAAGAACAGATTGACTGCAGCAGCTGTATTTCGCTTGTGTCAAAGCCATCTTCTGCTTCACCAAGCGACAGTCTGATCTGACATCAGGACAGAGGGCTCCTGTACCCTTCACATTAACTTGTACACGTGCTGCATGCCTTGAAAATGTATGTTGAGGTGATCCTGAGCAAGAGAAGAAACCTTGCAAAGCCACTGCAAGAAGCCGTCGAGAATGCTGTATCCATACTGGCAGACAGTGGAGTTTTGAAGTGTACTTGCCCTGAGCACCACCTGCAGCTTTTGAAGATTGTCTGCACGAAATATTTCAGGCCGATATTCACCAATAATGCATTGTTTGTAACAGACAAGAATGACATGGTAGAGACATTCTTTGTGAAGCCACTCTCCCGGAAACAGCTAAAGCTTTAAGTGAAGCCCGACATGGTAATAAAGTTTGATGTGCATCAGCATGTTTGCACTTCTTTCTTTTGGCATATTAACGCTGTGCTGTGCTCATAGGCAGTAACTGAGCTGGAAAATAATTGCATGTTGAGCGTATATAAAATGACAGACCTGTATCAACAATTAAAGAGAGGCTGAGAAAGAATTGTACAGAAACCTCGAAATAGAGGGACGATGCGCAGTTCAGTTATTTTTGCGGCTTCCACTTCTAAAAAAATGAAGTGAGCCGGAAGCAATGCAATTAGCATGAATCGTGGTCAGTAAGTTGGGCAATTAGTGACAATTTTGCAATGAGAAAAGCTGCCTGTATTCACACAAAAGTTACCGTGACATTAGATACTTGTTAAGTGCAACGACGTACTGCTGCTCCGTGAAAAGATTTGAAAGCAAGTTTAAACTAATGAATATCAGGGAACAATCAATCAAAGAACCAGGCACAAGAGAACCTTACAAATGTAATGCACTTGTACCTCACAATATTACTATATATATATATATATATATATATATATATATATATATATATATATATATATATATATATATATATATATATATATATATATATATATATATATATATATATATATTCTTTTGCTTTATTAAGTGCATTGCAGCTAGTGCCTCAGCAGAATACGGTGCTATGCACAGCGACTTTGTCGTCTGCTCCGGATGGATGTTATGGGCGTCCCCTTAGGAACGGGCTGGTGGGTTGCGCAACCAAGCTCTTCCAGGGCTGCTGGCGCTACCCATTGGCGGATCCTTGAACTAGCCTCGACGTCGCTAAATAATGGCGCGCCGCATAATCGAGCAGGCACTGAAAGTATAAAGGAGGCTATGCCTCAGCGCTAAAGCATAGCTAAAGCACTGGATGGGGCGAGGCTTCCAAACCAAAAGCAAAGTCCTCCTCTTCCCCCCCTCTCCTGTTCTTCTTCGTGTGTACAAATGTGCCGTTACAACATGAACAAGGAAAGCAACGAACGTGGGTATAATGAGCTGATTTGTGCGCTCATCCGTGTTTACCTTTGAAGGTGCTCGTAAGCGGCAGCAGCAAGGAAGCGAGTTTGTTTACCTGCTCGCTCACTACGTGCATATAGCATGACGCAACTCCACAAGTCACACGTAAGAGCTGCTAACAAATTTTTATGTGCAGAAAATGCACTGTCACTACCTGAGAGCAGCATACGGAAAGTGCTGCCGCTTCAGCCGGAGTGGTCAGCGCAAGCAGTGAAGAAGGGAAAGAAATGCAGGCATGTCGTGCGTGACCACTGATAAGCACAATAGCACAGCAATCCCATGACACCCGCGTGAGAGACGCATAGCCTATAGGCAGGTTGCGAACATAGTTCCCGCACCTACTAAGGCACCCCTCACGGCGGCGAGCGCGGAACCGACAGGATACGTCTGGCCCGCTCGCGTTCGGAAAGCCTGTCTGTGCACTGTTTCGCGCGTAGCTGTTGCCTTTTCTGAGCAATGCCGAAGTGCAACCCGAGCTGTTGCGTAGTGGGCTGCCACAGCACGTACACTAACTCACGAGGAACCAAGTTTTACAGGTTTTCAAGCCGACCGTATGAAGCAGAACGGCGTCAACACTGGATAGCGCTCGTCCGACGGCATAAGCTGTTTTATGTCCCGGCGTTATGCCAAGTGCGTTAACGCTGAATTCTTTGCTTTTACAGCAATTATGGCAGCAACGGGACACCTGCAGTGCGTACCAGGATATGCAGCAAACAAAGTAGTTTGTTTGCACACTGTACCGCAGTAAAGCTGTGGAACTCTTTCCCATTCCTCTCCCATTCAAACAGCGCTAGGGCTTGCTGAGAGATGTTGCAGCTGTTTGACATGGCATACACCCTTCTGCGCCCAGCATATCAACTAAGGGGCAGTTGAGATCACCAACATTTCTGAAGACGTGGTTTATTGGAACCTCCTTTGCACGCACTGAAAAATCGCAACATAAAAGTATCACACTTTCAGTAACTTGGGCGAAAAAATTTTCCCAGCGTAGTCTAACACAACTGGCAAGTTCCTCCCCTTTATTTGTGTTTAGGGAGAGCAACGTTATAATACCTTGGGTAGGTCTTACGAGTCGTTTGTACGCGCCACGCTCCTGGAAGATATGTTTTGGATTCGCATTTGCCGTCCTGTATGTACAGGGAAACTACCGCGGCATCCTTGTACTTCCCTGCGAAGCCAGCACGGCAATCGCAGCTCCCCGCTAGGATTTGTCTGCTGTCACCGATCTTCAAGAATCAATGTCACCTATAATTTCATCTGTTCACACCATAGATAACGAAGTAACTTACGCTGAGCTTCACGCATCTCGCTGGTGCTTTATGTTTCGTTTGCGGAATACACCTAGCAGTCACTTCGATCAGTGCGAGTTCAACACTTTCGTCATGCGTAGACGTGCCCCACTTCAAATTGACGACTTCCTATCTCTAAATTCTTCTCACGAAAAAAGCTGTCAAGATCTTGTAATTCCCGAAACCCGGTTACAATTAATATCGGCACGCTGTTTGCGCGCCGTCGCTACCGTTTGACAGGGCGCCAAACATGCAGCGCAAGCTGCTGACGCCGTGAGTAATCCTACCGCATTCGCGCAACTATTCGTCAGATGGCGCTAGGGGTCGGAAAGACAGGGCGCCGCCTAGCACTTGCAACGTGCCCATAGTCATCTGATAAAGGTGGACCCATTCGACAGCATAGAAGACCCATGCAACAGCATTCGCAGCACTGACAGTTCAGTGCATATGCATGTGTTGGCGAGTATGTCACTTTTTTCACATCGCAACTAAACCCACGCTGGTTGCGCGTTGCCAACAGTGGCACTCTACTGTTTCAACTAGGGGCAGCGCATAGAAATTGCTGAAGTGCTCATACAAGGCACCTTGTGATCTCTGCGAGTGCAGCAACCGCTGCGTGCTAGCTGTAATTTCGGGACCGCGTTATACCGCACGAATTCGCAAACGCGGTTGCGCCTACAAAGAGCAGGTAACTGTGCTAAACTACGAGAAGTACTCTGACCTTTGTGCAAGGTATAATCGAAAAGACCCGAACGACGGCATAGAATAAAGAACCATCATTAGAGGAGGCGAACTGTACCTTTCGCAGTGGTACCAGAAGACATTCTGCTCCGTCTCGTAGTTTGTGTGAACTCTTGAGCTGTTGTATGAGCATGTAATGTACCACAGAATATTGCAGCAAAGCTTTTACAATTACGGACGATCTGGATAAACGTAAACTGCGCCTGACGCTGGACCGTTAACGCCCGCACTTACAAGCGGGGCGGCAGAAGTGAAAGACGGCTTCGAGTTCGTCTGCCTTGACTCCGTGTGACCGTATTCCCGCCTCTCTTGGGGAGGCATCGCGCCATGTTTGCTTTCTTGGATGGCTGGATGGATGGATGGCGGCTATACCATTTGTAACGGGCGGTGGCTGGCGCCACCTAGCCTTTTGCTCCCCCTCCTATTTTACCATTATTCTTTTTTTTTCTTTTCTTTATATCCTCTTTTCCATAACCTAGTTTTCACTCCCCTCCTCCCTCCAAAATAACTACGTATCTAAAACAGTAGTGGAAACTTTATCTCCCGATTTATGGTATTATCTATCCCTTGACTTCCTCCACCAATCCTCTAGCCTCCCCTTCGTTACTGCCACTCTTTTCTCGTCTATTTGCCCTTGTTCCCCGGGAAAACCTAATGCCCCTTCCATATCTGCCACTGTTCCCTCTGCCAGGGTCGGGCGAAGGTCTGTGCATCTCAGCACTACATGCTCAGTGGTCTCCATTTCGGCTCCGCAAGCTGTGCACCGAAGGTCCACGTCTTCAAATTTAGCCCTGTATGTTTTCGTTCTCAAAACTCCCGTCCTAGCTTCGAATAATAGTGAGCTGCCCCACGAGTTATCAAATAAGAGCTCTCTCTTAATCTCCTGTTTTTGTGACCTATACATTGACAGCGCTGGCTTTCCGAGCATTCTTTCTTCCCACATTTTTCTTTCCGTCTCCTTCACCTCCTTTCCCACACTGGAACCATGTTGGACATTGTTCTTGAACAGAACAATGTCATCAACAAACCGAAGGTTGCCGAGAGTTTTGCCGTCGATCTTTACTCCTAAGCCTTCCCTGTTTATTGGCTTGAATTCTTCTAAGCATGTAGTGAATGGCTTTGGAGAAATTGTGTCTCCCTGTATGACCCCTTTCTCTATTAGCCCCGAGAACGAACACGAGCGGCGCTGCGAGCGCCGCTCGCGTGACGTCAGGGAGGGGACTCGCGCCTGTCGTCTGCTACAGTTCGTGCGTTGTACGGGCGCTTTCTGCGGTGTTTTCGTTTGTTCGCCCTCGTTCTCTCTGCTTGTATACTTATGGTGGTCGTCTCAAATATATTTTTATGACGTCTTCCTTTGCGAACATTTATTCAAAGAGCTAATTTCTTAGACAACAATGCAGCTCTCGAAGGCAACGCTACAGTGCCAGCCGAAGCGACGCAGACCAGCCCATTGCGGGTTTTTCATACGCGGATAGACAATCGCAAAAGCATAGCCTATAGGAATCCAGTTATGATACCATACCTGCCGCGGTGCAACAAGTATGTCACAAAGCTGGCTATATATGACTACTACAGCAGTTACGTTGATTTTATTCCGCTAAAACAGGTTTGCTCACGACGAGTAGTTCATGGTATAATATCGAATTTTTGCATTTCCTCACAGAAACGCTCGGCAGTAGCACGGTGACTTAACTAATACTGGAGCTTAGATTCTACACGCCTCACTTGCTTCTTTAACTGCTTGTCAACATTAGGCGGTTCTTCACGTGTTTATTTTTTTTAAGCAGCGGAAATTTGAAGTAAAGTTAATGAAGGCTTACAGTTATTTACAGAGTACAAATAGGAATGTACCAATATATATTCCCTTTTCCGTGCTACACGTTCAACTCACCTCTTTAGAGCGCGTTTGTTAATGATTAATAATGCATGTTATGTTCCTCTTTTTTTGTCTATGTTACCAAGTGAATATCATTTATTTATTTCAATGCCGCAGTGTGTTTTGCATTGTTATCGTGGAAATATTTCACTGTGCTTTCATATATTGTATAACTGCAATGTTTTATGGCCACTATATAGATGTAATTTATATGGCGCTTGATGTGTTACCCCATGCAGCCATATTGTACCTGAGAGGGTGATATTACCTCAAGCCGCGTCTGTGCGGCTTTTTTCCCTCATCCACCTCCATTTACCACTCCTCTGTACATGTGTGTGTGTGTAAACGGAAATTAATAAATCAAATCACATCAAACTCACTTGAGAAATTTACTGGTGCTTGTTGCTTAAGGAATATACATGACGAATCTGTTTGGCAAACTGACACAGGCTGCTCGGCCCAATTTTTTTAGTGAAGTATGCCTGCTGGACCACATAGCTGTAGCCAGAAAGCAGTCGAAGCGTCAATGACTAGTAGTATGGGACATATTGAAGATATCGAAATTCCCCCTGTGGAGGGTCAGAAATCAAGCGAAAGTATATGCAAGGCTTGTGGTGCTTTCTTTATGAATGTTTGCGATTGGATTGGAGCAAACTTAAATTAGCCTGCAAGGTTCTCTTTTAAGTACCGACGAAGCGAATAGTTATCCGTTTGTATAATTAAATAATGCTGGATCGAGACATGGTGAGACAAAAGGTGCTTGAATTTTCCTTTTGTAGGCAATCTAAGCTGCGTAGTAGTAGCTCGAGAATACTTTAGCCATTCCAGTTGGCACTGTAAAAAAATGCTTTATGGTTTTAATTCGAAGTTGAAGTGAACTGATGGGTTTCACGAACATAGCGTGCCTCGCCATACGGACAGTCGATTGCTACCATTACGTGATCAGGGGTGGGCCATATTGTCGATAAAGGCTACTGAGGGCCACTATGATACATTTCATCACTTTCAATTGAGTGGCTGTCGATCTAAACAACGAAACTTTTCTCTCAGGTGATTGCTACTATGGTGTTTGTGAATTAACTATGTAAATACTCTACATGACACGCCGTCGTGTTAGCAGCCATGAGCAATTCGTTTTTTGGAGGCCTGTTTCAGAGGGGGATGAAAGTAGCAGCAAACATTTTCATAAGAAGTGCGCGTCTAACTATTTTTTTACGCATTAATGAATGGCCATATTTGAATAGAACAACACAACAGAGTAACAGGAATCATGATGACAGCTTCGCTGGGCAGTGTCTTTCTAATATCGGATAACATGTCGACGCCAATTACCAAATTCGCGCGTTGAATTTGGTAACTTCGCGCGTTGAATTTGCAGATATTCTCTTTTTAGTCAAAATTTACCGATAGACACGGCGCATATATGCATTGCAAAAACTTGTAGACCCCTTTAACGCTACTTAGCTTGCGATATCCAAGTCGCAAAGTTTCTCGACTCACACGCTTTTGAAGAAGAAACTGTGGTTAAGGTATTGCAGCTGAAAGAAGCCGACTTATTCTGCAATACGTACGGTTCGAGTCACCTATACCCCAAGCATACACGAAGGGAACGAGCGCGCGCGGCAGCCGAGCGAGCCGGAGCGAGCGGCGTCCTGGCCGTGACGTCACTCGCGAGAGGGCGCCATTGCTCTTTCTCGGGGCTACTAGGTATCTCCCTGCTTTTCTTGTGTAGAATTAAGGTAGCTGTAGAACCTCTGTAGATATTCTTACGCGAAGGATGAGTCAGTAAGACGAGAAACTATTTACATATTATAGTTACAACAACGGTTGCAGCGAAGACCGGTCAGATTCACAGCGCGAGCCCAGTTCATTCTTCCTCCTCTTTTCTGGAGTGATGGCGCCCATGCGCCTCGTTCAAACAAACAAATACCACACGCGTGCAGCAATATTTTCCAAGCTTTTTACGTAAGCGTTCTGTACTCCTTGATTACGTAGTGCCTCTATGACTGCTGGTATCTCTACTGAATCAAATGCATTTGCGTAATCTATATAAGCCACATAGAGAGGCTTATTGTACTCTGCAAATTTCGCGATAATCTGATTGATGACATGGATGTGATCCATTGTAAGGTATCTCTTCCAGAAGCCAGCCTGTTCCCTTGGTTGACAAAATCGAGTGTTGCCCTTATTCCATTGGAGCTTATTTAGGTAAATGTTTTACATAATACTGGGAGCAAGCTAATGGGCCTATAATTTTTCAATTCTTTAATGTTTCCTTTTTTGTGGATTAGTATAATGTCTGCATTCTTCCAGTTTTCTGGGACCCTTGCAGTCGATAGACACTTCGTATAAAGAGCCGCCAGCTTTCCAAACATTATGTCGCCTCCATCTTTGAATAAATCGATAGTTATTCCACCTTCTCCTCCCACTCTTCATCGTTTCATGTCTTGCAGGGCCCTTCTGACCTCATCACTAGTTATAGGAAAATTTCTGTATCCTTTTCATTGCTGTTTCTAAGTGAGGTGTCGTGACTCCTCTGGGTACTGTATACAGGTCAGCTTAGAATTTTTCCTCTGCTTTTACTATATCTTCGTGATTGCTGATGATATTATCCTTCTTATCTTTTAGTGCATACATCACGGTTTGTCCTATGCCAGGTTTCTTTTTTACTTATTTCAGGCTGCGTTCAATTTTTTACGGCTTCTTCAGTCTTTCTCATGTTGTAGTTTCGAATATCAGTTATTTTCGCCTTGTTGATCAGTTTTGACAGTTCCGCGAATTGCGTAACGCTGTGCGGCCGCCATTCCCATAGAACCGCGTGGAGCGCAGAACTCTGCGATTCTAGACGTACTGCGCTCACCGCGAAAGGTTAAAAAACACTCACATAAGCACAGCAGAGAAGTGGCTACGTGAGGCGGTTCGACCGATAACTGTAGAAGCGTCATTCAAAACAAGTGATTGTTCTCCACTTCCGGCGGCGTTTTCTCTACTTCCTTTGTAAATAAAAAGATGTTGATCCATAAATATTCTCATAAACAACGGTTAGCTTTTTTATTATTCGCTTTTGCTTGCAGTTTGGTTGTTGCCTTGGCTCTCTCCCTTAATAGATCGCTTAATTTCTCAACTCCTTGCGATTTTTGTTTCCAGTTTCCAATTTTGCACGAAAATTTCCTATAGTATTAGGGGAAAACAGACGAGGTAACAAGCGACAGTCATCTTGCTTAGGGCTTAAGTGTTATTGCAGGGTTTCATGATGGACGTTCTTTAACATCATTTTATTTCCCACCTTATCTAACCCATATCACGTGTATATGGTTCCAGGCACCTGCGAGCGTCGCGGCGAGCCATAACTCAAGGAAATAGTGAAGCAAAGGGAAAGCTTAACGCAATTGGCGTTTTCTCCGCGGCCGCAACTCGTTCCATGAGAGTACAGACCAGCTGAGTAACAGCCGCATCCCTCTCCTGGTCCCAGGATCAGCCTAAGCAAAGAAGGTTGAACTAACAAAAGTAACAGCTATGGGCGTGACGGTTGATTAGATGGTGACAACTGAACGCATCTCCAGTTAATCGCGCGGGTGCGGAATCTATGAGAAAATTGTCCTTCACATTACAAGAGATGCTGATAACTACCGCCATCTAAAAGGAGTGAAAAAGGCAGCATAATGCTGACCGATGACCAAGTCTCAACATTGATCTGGCGCCGCTTCAGGAATGTGTGAGGAGTGGTGGTGTGGGTGGGGAGGAGGGGGGGGTATGCCACTTGATTTCGGGAGGGGGCCCGGGCCCCCCCGGGCCCGCCCCCCCCCCCCCCCCCTAGGTACGTGCCTGTCTCGAGATTCAAAGGAAACATTCAGAGTCAAAGTTTTTCTGCCCGTTTTGGACCACCTGATTGTGTAGCTGACTAGGCGGTTCACGAAAAACGATGATGTACTCTGCGGAGTTAGCAACCTTCACCCACGGAGTGAGAATTTCATGGACATCTTACTGAAGCCTTCCACTGAGCACTATGCATGCGACATCGAAAGCGTTGAAATTGAGTGCAAGCTGATAATGAAACTTCTTGAGCGCATCGAAGCCGAAAGTGCAAGGGAGACACTGCTGCAACTGGCGACTGTCTTGGGAGAACATAATCTAGCCTTCCACGACCTGCACACGCTAGGTCTTATCGCCGTGGCGATACCGGCATCGTCATCATCTTGCCAGCACACGTTTTCGTGCCTTCAAATATTGAAGACTTCGCAGAAAGATGAAAAATTAAAAATTAAATTATGGGGTTTTACGAGCCAAAACCACTTACTGATTATGAGGCACGCCGCAGTGGAGGACTCCGGAAATTTCGACCACCTGCGGTTCTTTAACGTGCCCCTAAATCTAAGTACACGGGTTTTTTCGCATTTCACCCCCATCGAAATGCGGCCGCAGTGGCCGGGATTCAATCCCGCGACCTCCTGCTAGGCAGCCCAACACAATAGCCACTGAGCAACCACGGCGGTTCGCAGCAAGATGAATATCCGTCTGAGTGACATAGCTGTGCTTGCGGTCGATCAATATTTCTTGCCAATAAGATAGATCTTCAGCGTGTTGTTGACATGTTTGAAGCTGAGCACAGTAATCGATGTTTACGTCTGCACTAGTATGCCCGTATAATGATACCCCGTCATATTTTTGGGGCGATCTCGTGGGAAAATTGTGCGGCACAGGCGTAGGACCAATACCTGTACCAGTATTAGAACACCCGCTTCACCATCGAATAAATCCCGGCTGTATTTTGTCTTATACTGTCAAAGCGCAGGCATTGGCGTCTGTGGTTGTGACGAAACCTTTATCTGTCCCTTGAATCACTTTGAAGGAGACTGCATACAGGGTGCTGTCCGAGGCCACGTTGGTAGCCTAGTTTGAGTAGCGAACAGTGTATAGACGGAGAGCTGCCATTTGCGTTTGTGAAGCTTGCTGTATTGCACGACCAAATGTGGCAATGACTCAAATGCTTATTGCATGCTCTATTATTGCAATTCACTCCTCTCATCTTTTGTTTGTTATTCTTT
Organism: Dermacentor albipictus; assembly: GCF_038994185.2. Classification (NCBI taxonomy): domain Eukaryota; kingdom Metazoa; phylum Arthropoda; class Arachnida; order Ixodida; family Ixodidae; genus Dermacentor; species Dermacentor albipictus. The sequence continues at coordinate 15,501 of NW_027225764.1, read as the reverse complement.
TCCCATATACCATTTTGTAATTTTTATCATTTCCAGGATTTAGAATCACCAGCCGGCGCCACAAGAGTGTATTCTATATATATATATATATATATATATATATATATATATATATATATTTAATCTAGCGCGTCTTTACCTATGTTGGAATTGATATGCACATTGCTTTAAGGTGCACATTGCTTAGCTATGCTTAGAGGTGTTTCGCTCCCGTTTTGAAATATGCTCTTCTGAAGCGATATTGCGATTTAGTTAACTGGTGTTATATCGGTACTGCTGGGCACCTGTATTTTCTTCTTCCAGTCAAAAACTCCTGCCCATGGACTGCACCCGCCTTTAGGACTACGTCTTTGCACAGCCATGCATCCTGGTGGAATGTGACCACCACCCACACTAGAAAGACTCACTTTGGATAATATACAAACAGGGAAACGAGATGTTCATATAGCAGATACCCTCTCTCGGTTCCCTTTGAAAGAAAGGGTACTGGAAGAAGAGCACTTTCAAGTATACGCCGACCAAGAGTTAAGTCTCGACAGAAAGACCACAGCAGATCAAGTGTGAAACCAACTGAGATGAAGATCTCGGTACCCTGAAGCTACATGCAAGCACAATATTGCCAGAAGACAAAAAGTTGGTGCCGGAACAAATCCGAGCTATATTGACCGTATCGTGACCAGATCCATGTTGAAGAAAATGTCCGTATACGATCCAACCGACTCACCATTACCTGCAGCATGAGGAACCAAGTCTTAGACATCATGCAAGCGGCACGTGGAGGCACAGAAAAGATGAAGCAACGTGCCAGAGACGTCTATGTTATTGCAGGGTATGTCGGCGGTAGAGGGTCGTCCTCTTCAGTGCTTTTGCTCGTGAGTGCTGCTCCTGCTCGGAGTCTGTGCTCTGCCTAGACTGTCGCCACTGCGCTGCTCCTAGTCCGGTCAAATAAACACCTTAACACAGCAAACTTCGTAAAGAAAGTGGAAAGGTGTGCGCTCTGCAGACAACACAAGTCCAGGAACCAATGGCTACCCATGATGAGCCACAACATCCCCAAACTACCGTGGCACACAGTTGGCATCGACTTTTTCAACCAAACGGGAGAGGAGTATGGAAGCAACGCAGACTTCTACTTGTTATATATTGAGCTTCAGCGCTTGAAGCACACAACGGCAGAAGCTGTCATTAAGTTCTGCCAAGAGGTCTTCGCTACGCACAGCGTTGCCTGCAAACTTAGCACCGACAACGGGTTACCGTTTAACAGCCACAAGTTTGTTGAATACATGGAGCTCCGTGACAACATCCACACTACATTAAGCTCACAATACCCATTTTTAAACGGAATGGCCGAGCGTGCCGTGCAAGAGGCGAAGAAGCTTCTGAGCAAGACAATTTGCCACACGACAAAGTTATACAGTGTCCTACCGTAGTGGAGAAACATGCCAAGAGAAGCTCGTGCAGTCTCCAGTGCAGCGTCTCACACGAAGGATAGGGATAGCCAGCGCCGCCTTCCTCCTTAATTAGTTGTAATCAAAGCGTGCCTAGAAAATTTGCTTCTCAGCTACCACAGCATGCAGTTGTGTGTGCACCATGGTCTACATGAAGGTGGAACATAAGAAGTACAAGGAAAAGCAGACCAGCGACTTTGTGTCACTGGACCGTAAATCTGTCCCCACTACTGGCAGGTCAGAGGGTGTAGGTGCGACCCGACGAAGTACACGCTACAGTGTTGAGCTTGGTTGAAATGCCATGATGCGTAACTGGCGCCACCTGATCCCTTTCGTTCCCTGAAGAGAACAGCAGAGAGCTTCACCAGGTATATAAGAGCCATCAAAGCATCCTGTTGCAGTCCGAGAACCGTCTTTCAGCACTGCAGGGTCAAGAACCGCCCAGGGACAGTCCTCAATGGGCATTGGTCAAGTAGTGTGGACATGTAATGGCCAGAGAGTTGTTTGACCAGATCACCTTAACTATTGTTTCCTGGCCTCACCTCTCTTCCGTGGTTTTTAAAAGGGGAGATGTAGAGGACGCCACTGTTCTGTTCGTATGCCAAAACTTTGTGGCTCCCTCTGGATGTTGGTCGACTGTATATATGTACTGGCCTTCGAATAAAGGGGGCACTTGTTCGTTTGGGATTTAACGTGTCAGCCGTCTGTCTTTCGATGTTGTCGCAACAAGTGGCATGCGCCATCAAGCCTACATCGTTCATATTTGCACATATCTTATATCTGCAACATCGTGCGGGTTCCTGCAATGAACCTACATCGTGTTTGCACAAAAGATGTGAGGAATATTGTGCAAACATGGTACCTCCCAAAGTACCATCAAAAGAAGCAATACTAAATAGCAGCTTAGAAATCTAGATGGAATAAATCTGAGAAAATTTCTTGGACAAGAAGACAGGCAAACCTTAGAGCAAAATTGAGCCCGAGTTGAACTATCAGTCGTTGGGCCACATTCCTTAATATTAGTGTTCATTGTTTACATTTGGGTTGCTGAACATCTGCCTTCTGCATTGTGGCGAGCAGGTGCTCAAGTAAGTCTTCCATTCACTAGCCACAAAAATCCGAGATAAACAGGGTACCAGTATGAAATGCAAGGAAAGAAACAGTACACGAAGACGCTACACAGAGTGCCATTAAAATGTGCAACAGCTCACCTACTCGCGCATTATCTGCAACAGGAAGCCCGACGATGGAGGAATTCCTTTTTTTGTGATCTATGCACAAAACTGAGTGGCAACAGCAACAACAAACTCAAGAACGAGTTTAAACCTTAGCGCCGTAGGAGAAGAACGGCCAAGCTGAGAGCTCACATGCGCCCCATCCACAATGGAAAATTCAACAAACGAGCAACATCACTAAAAAAAAAGAATAAAAGCTGCAGAAGACCAATCTACCAACCACAAACGTGCTGTGAGGTACATGGAAATGAACTGCTCCAGAGCTGCGCCCAAGTGTCCCAGTGTGTGTGTGGTGCGACCGTAAGTTTCGCATGGTTGAGTGCTAGTTCAGTGTTCAAAACTAACGAGACCTGACGACTGCAACACGAATAAGCAAGGTGGCCAAAGTTTGATTCCTATGTAGGCGGCTGCGGCCGAGCGTAGGGTTCCAGAAGTAATATGTCTTATCGAAATGAATATCTAAAAAGTTAGGAGCAGCCAGTTGCTCCTAATTCATGTCGGGCTGCTGTAAGAGTCTGTCAAAAAGAGAGCGCATGAGAAACAAGGTGACCCTGTGCTCCATGTGCGTCTCGCACAACTCCAAAATTTGGCTGAGATGTTCACATTAGCGTATACTATCAGAGGACTGTGTTTCTCAAAGCCCGAGGGGTGGTTGAGGACCGCTTTAAGAGGTACCACATATACCAACAGTCGCGGGGCTCCATTCTTATTTATATGGAAATTGTGCCGTGAGTATACGAACTTGGACAATCTTTCATCTTGGAATTATAAGGTCTCCTCGATTTGGCTACACTTTCTGCACTAGTTCAGGGGGTGCTGCACTCTAGCACTCGATTTGCCAGTGCAGCTAGCGCCACCTGCACTTCGGCACTCGATTTGACGTCGTGCTGCACGAGTTCACTTACACTTCGGCACTAGACGCCGCGTGAGTTCTTTGCTCGTGCACGAAGTGCAAGGCGCGTGATGGCAGACGACGCGTACGGCTCGGCGCCCATGCGCGTATTAGTAGACGGCATAGAAACGGCAGTGTTTCCCGTGACAGAGAATGGCTGTCACGTGCAGTACGACGGAGGATTTCTGTATGAGACAGAAGGTGAGTGCTGTTATTTCAACACGTTGGCGATCGCAACGTTTGTGATGATTCGCTACAACTTTTCTTTTTGCTTAGACGGCCTTCACATCACAATTGCACATGAGGCAGCGTCAGCTTCACCTCCGCTTGCGGCAGCGGCTGGCTTTGATGCCACACCATCTATGGCCACACTGCCGCCGACAGCCACACCGCCGCCGACAGCCACGCCGCCGCCACTGTCCGCAGACAGTGAACGCGAGGTGTGGAACACGAACAAATCGAAGTTCCTTATCTCAAAATATAAGGAATTCAAGGAGGCAATCGGCAAAAAGGGCGGCTTCAGGTAAGTCGCCTCCATTGCTACCAACATGTAAAATGGCAACTAGAGAAGCGCTACTAATTTTGTGCACGCTTCGGTAATTGATGTGTATGGACGATAGAACATCACAACGCAGCTGCAGCGGCGCTTGTTATTAGTAACACAGCACGGACGCCAGTTTTCTTCAGGATGTGTACGCAGCATCTTGTTAAGGGCGCTTTTCGGGTTCGGCTGTTGCCAAGTGCACTAGAGGCCGGTATTTTCCCACCGGTCACAGTCGTTTGTATTAATTTTTACGAGCTTACCGCTACCTCGACATTAAGTTTACGCGAAACCACATCGGTCTGTCGTTTGAAACGTTGTACCATATATGATTCAGAAAGGTGTGGAAACCGCGCTTGGTCATGCTGTCCGAATAATGCCGAAGTTCGAACTAATTTCCAGGTACTAATACATGAATTTTTTCCACAGGACCAAAAAGGCCATGTGGGAGAAACTGGCCCACGAGATAAATCGGGAGTTTCGGTGTCAAATGACGCCTTTGCAAGTTGAAAACAAATGGAAGTCGATGGAACGTGCTTATAAAAAACAAAAATAAAGAATGGTTCATCCGGCCATTCCCGTGCAGCCTGCGAGTACGAAGGGTATGGGCAGCAGACGTTTTCACATCATTGTTTTGCTAATGTCCCGACCCAGCATAATTTTTTCGAATGCGGTTTCTTAACAGAGAGCTTTCCGAAGTGTTGGAGCGGGAGCACCACATCACCCCCGTCGCGTTGCTCACCCCGGGGAGGATTGTTGCGTAAGTTTGCATTTAGCATCATCTTTATCTTATCCTCAAAACAATTTTAAAACGTCACCTGATCATGCATGCAAATTTTGCTGACAGAATATTTTAATTCCACTTTATGTGCATTCACACATAACTCTTAGCCAGCTTTAAACTTGTATATTGTGTGCGTGCATATTTTTTACTTAAGACACTGCTCCCATTAGTATGGCATGCAAGGACAATTTATTATTTGTACAGAATTGTTAGCAGACCCTAAACTTGCTGTGTGCATCCACGTTTTTGTGGTAAAACACTACTTCCATTAGTATGGCATACACGGACCATTTATTATCATAGGATGAGGTCACTAATGTGACCTCGTCTGTTTCTCCATGTGCAATTGAATCCTCTTTGCAATGAAGATGTATTCAGCTGTAAGAATACTTGCACTTTACCCACTGCTTCTGCTTACAGCATTGGTGTGAGTTGAAGGTACCCAGAACATGTACAAAACAATTTGACACTTGTTGACATTAATGAAACTTTATTCATGGAAGTAACAGGAATGGCGAAAACATCCTGCCAGAAAATGGGCCTTCTGATGACCCAGCTGAGGAGGCACCAGTCGAGGAGGCACCAGCCGAGGAGCTACAAGCACCCAGGAGAGGTCGTGGTGGTGGCCGCCACAGAGGCTCGTCAATTGGCAGCCTGATAAGTGTCTTACAGGAAGCGATCGCTGCGAAACAGAAGCAGCACGACGAAAAAATGAAACTACTCGAACGTCTTGTACGCGCTGCTGAAGGCAATAAATAAGTACGCCTACACCGGCAGTTTGTTTTCACGTTATTCCCATGTGCACTTCAGCATTGATGTTGGGCAATGTGTCGCCTTCGGCTTTCACATTGCGATGTGGATGTGTCGCATTCGCTTGGCTCATTATCATTGCCAACGTCGTCGTGAGGGGGCAGGTCTGCAAGTTCTGCAATAAAATCTCTTTCAGAATTGCACATGTTGTGAAGTACACATGCTCCCATAACAATGAGACAACCCTGCATAATTGTCTTGGCATCAACAAGATACAGCCTTCTGAAGCGTTGCTTCAATAGGCCAAAGCAGTTCTCAATGGCCACCCTTTGCTGACTGTGAAACTTGTTGAATTTTTTCTTCCATGTTAGAAAGCTGGAGCCGTTGTCTTTGTATGGCGTCATAAGCCAAGGCAGCAAGGGGTATGCTGAATCTCCAAGTATATAAAAGTCACCGCACTTGGCTGCAGCCTCTTCAAAGAAGGTGCTTTCTCTCAACACCCGGGCGTCATGCGCAGAACCAGGGAAGCCAATAAAGACATCCAAAAATCTGTTCTGGTCGTTGCAAACTGCTTGGAGGATTATAGACGCCCACTTCTTCCTGTTTATGTATGATGCAGTGGAGTCGTCCGGCTTCAGAATCTCGATGTGGCTCCCATCAATGCATCCCACGGTGTTGCGGGGGCCTTTCCCGCCGCTTTTTATCAGGAAGGCCATTTTGCTGCGGGCCATGTCGGCAGCGCTAGGCCAGCATATCACTTCAGCGCTGATCGCCTGCAGAAAATTGAGCACTCTCTGCATGCACAGCACAACTGATGATTCAGAAACGTCGAATCTATCTGCCACCGAGTACATGCTTGTTTGTGCACCAAGGTAGCTCAAAGTTATGAGGCAAGTCTTTTCTGCTGTGATCTGCGGACGGCCGGAGACACTTTTCGGGTAGAATGGCGACAACCTGAACCGCGTGCACAGACTGTCAAAAGTCTCACGCGACAGCCGAAACAGCATTTTGAATTCAAAGTCCAAGTATTCAGTTGTCACCTTCTCAAAGTACCCGTTGATTCGGTGACGGTCGACCCGTGCCACTTTGCACAACGCAACGGAAAGAGCTGTCTCGAATTCCTCGTCACTGTCGGAGTCAACGAGTTCCATAGCCGTTGCCAACAAAGATGCCATTTGGAACAAATGCACAGCGTATCCGTGTTCTTACAACTAGTAATAATTGCGCACACGTTTGAACGCACACGCTCGCGGCACACACCAACAAAAGAAAAGTCACAGCCGCAGCAGACGAAGGCCTGTACGTTTCTGCACTTTTGTCCTCGATTTGACCGCTGCACCGAAAGCGCTAGTGTCGCGCTACACTCACACTTCAAGAACTGGCGCTGCACTTGCACGGCACTTTTCTGAACTAGTGCAAGAAGTGCAGCCAAATCGAGGAGACCTATACCTATATAACCACTCACAAGATGATAAAGCTCCGCCGGTGAGTTAAACAAATTGCAACGATTGAAACGACCGTACACCTACGAGATGCTCCGTGATACAGGCAGATGAGGCGGTTAACTAAAGAGAACAAATAGCTTTCTCAAACCTGACGCTCCCTGACATCCAAGCCACATCAAGCTTTGCAACGGACTTTTTAGGCCACTTACTATTTGAACTACAAGTTATACACGATGGGACAGAAACCCTTACTAACTTGCTTAACATCAACATAACCCACGTCTACACTTACAGGCTGGGCGCAGCTACGCAAAAAACTTGCATGTATGTAAGCAGCTAGACAAAATTCATAATTCTACGCTCGGCAACATCACTGCCAACTGGGTGCAGGTATAAATGGCCATAACCATAACATTTAATGACTTTGCAGACCACACTGTTCACTCTTTCTTGACATCCATAACTACTCTTTCCCTTCCCTCTGACCCCCGCTCTGTGTTCTGTGCCAGAAAATCCATTATCCAGTGCGACACGTGTGCCATTATCCCCTGCGTGTCTGCTCCGCTGCCCAGATTCCTTATATGGTGGAGCAAGTCTCTGTCCGGAGAGCTTTACTCTTCCCGTAATGCGCCCACCGGGCATCGTTAGCCCGCTAACGATGGCTTGAAATGCCGGTTCCGAGAATTTTCGCGCCACCCACAGACATACTGCGCTATCGTACATGAACGAGGAGAACTATTTTGGATTCTAAGCAGTTCACTTTTTACCCCCAGATGGTAAAACTTTTGAACACACTCCGAAGTTTTCCAGATCGTCAAAGCAGAAAGCAAAGTCGGCCTTTCGCGCCACTCACGGACACTGTGGGCCATGGGACACGAAGAAAACTATATTTTTGTTTTCTAAGCAGTTTGCTTTTTCCACAAAGTGCTAATTTTTTTAATGCAATCCGAAGTTTCGCAACCGTCAAAGTAGACAGCAATAATAGCTGCCTCGGAGAGAGGCGCTCGCGCTTCGAAAGATCGCAGATCTCGCGCTTGTGCTGTTTTTTCAGCTGATTTTATCGCTGGATCGAGCAGCAGTGAGTCTGAGGATCAGGGTGTCTACCAACCGGGAAAACCGGGAATTCTCAGGGATATTGAGTAGTCTGGAAAAACGAGGGCATTTGTGCTTCTATCAGGGAAAATTAGCTGTAATTTTATTGAAAGGGAACGAAAGTCGCGGTAATGCTAGCTCGAGTAACAGAGAGGAATCGTGACGAATGGTATTTGACGCCGCGTCGTTGGCTGGAGGAGTTAATTACCAGAGTACAGTAAACAAGCGACTCTACGGACGGACGGTTTCGCGGCAACAGGACATTCGATGCATGGGCTCCGTTGACAATCTTTGATTGCGGCGGATTACAATATTGGATCAGCGTATATTTACCATCCACGGGTTCCCTTCAACGCCTGGCATCGCCTGGTACCACCAGTGAACCTGTGAGTGCCATATTTTCGGCGGTAAAGACTGTCTGACTCCTCAGCACCACGCGAAGAGCGCTAACCCTAACGGCCGAGCGGTTTGGGTGCATCACCGCAGCAGAGACGCAGGTGCGCCCGCGGATGCGCGGCATGGCGTTCGCGCAACGCTGGGTCTGACGACGTTCGCCGGCGAGTGCTCCCGCTTCGCTCATGACTACCGCGACTACTATGAATTCCCTAAGAGGCTACGACCCGACGGAGATGGACTTCAGCCATGTACCAACAACCCAGCAGCAGCTGATGCCCCCGCAGGATCTCCCGAAGGAAGACAACAGCCATGGCTGGAACATATGGTCCCGGCGCAACAACGAAAGAGCGGCGCAAGCTAAATCGACAGCTCCCACGCAAGAGCCGGAGCAGAAAGAACGCCGAGAGCGGCCCGCACCGAGACCTCCGCGTCTACCGAGTTTAAAGAATTTTCCATACAATCCGACCTAAAACCACGGTGGATCTGCAATCTGTGGCTCCACGCTCCTTCGATCTCGAATTAGGGATCCAAGCGGCCCTCGACACACCGCTACAAGAAAAGCCAACTCTGCGCGTTGTTAGCCAGCAGAACATTATTATGATATGTGCTCACTGTGACGAAGATGCGTTCCGCCTCGCCAAGCTTAATAGTCTGCACCTCGACGGCAAGAGTATAACAGTCAGCGCATACGTTGCCTTGCCAGAGGATGTTTGCCGGGGTGTAATACATATCGCCTGAAGTGGGTGATGACTCTATCTTCCAAGACGTCTCCTCACCCAGCCATACAATCCTGGGAGCGCGCCGTCTGGGCAAGACTACGTCGGCAGTCATCGTCTTCGCCGGCCAGAAAGTTCCATTCACGGTCGACTACGGCTGGTCAGAGCGCCGCTGCTACATCTACCGGAAAACGAGGGCGGCTTGCATCAACTGTGGAATGCCAGGTCACCGGGCAGACGTCTGCCCGAAACCCAAGAGGGCTGCTTGCCAGAACTGTGGAACGCCGAGTCCAGATGAGACGCATGAGTGCGCACCCGTTTGCGCGCTGTGCAAGGGTCCACACAAGACTTATTCAAGGGACTGCAAGGAGAAATTCCACAGACCACTGAACAAGAATGCTAGTGCCACGTCATCAAACGCGGCATCAACAACGGAACTTGAAGAAGGTAGGAGCAGGCCGAGGCAGAAGAAGCAGCCTGAACAGCGATGGCGAGGAGCGTCGTCATCAGTCTCCCACTCTCGTTCCACCTCTCGCGGCCGTTCGAGCTCGAGACGCCGGGCAACCGGCTCCAACCAGAACGCCAGTCACGTGGAGGCGGGTAAAGAACAAGGGAAGGAGAACCACACGAAGACAACCGGGGCGCTGAAGAAGACGTCCTCGGGTCAGCTCTCAGATTCGAAGGTGAGCTTTGCAGAGTGGCCTCCCCTCCCCTCGTCCTCCCCGCCCCATATTAACACGCAATTGGCAGCACTCAAAAAAGAGATAGAAAGTCTTAAAAAACAAGTCAGCGCTTTAACAATCCAAAACCAAGAGCTTAAGCGAGCCACTACTAATGCAATTACGCCGGTAACTCAGCCGACTCCTCAAAGCCAAACACAGCAGGCACCTAGCTCCCAGCCTGCCTTAGGCGAGGTCTACCAACAAATTATCCAAGAACTCCGATCCTTCAAGGAGGAGTTTCGAGCCTTTCCAATTTACGTGAACGCCCAATTCCAAGAAATTCGAGAGCAGATTGCAAACAACAGACGATACACGGAGACGGCAATTTCTGCACTTCGGAAGGAACATGCGGATAAAAGACATAAGTCCAAATTCGCTCGTACAATGCAAATGGACGAGCCCTCCGATACGGACTCACCATGCCAGCCAAACCTAGAATGAAGATCTGGCAGTGGAACTGCCGGGGCTACAGAAGAAAGCAGGCGGCTCTTGATCTCCTACTATCTCAGGAATCTGACTTACCGGCAGCTATCCTAATTCAAGAACCCCACCTAATACCTATCAAACTCCAAGACTATGTGACTTATCAGCAAGACCAGTTAACTGCCACGTTGGTGCACAAACTATACACTGCCATACTGCACGACCCTTTCGAGCCTGATATTGCGCACTGCTATATTACAATTCTTCCTCTCCAAAGAGGAGCGACAAGCACGCATGTATTGAATGTTTACAGCCCTCCCAAAGACAGGCACGCAAGATTGGGTTCCCTCATAAAGAAATTTCTGAGCTTAGCGGGCCATGCCCCCTGCGTGATTGGGGGCGACTTCAACGCACCGCACCCTTCATGGGGCTACCCGGCGGCGACACTAAAAGGCAGAAAACTGGAAGAAGTAGTGACGCAAGAAGGGCTATCGATTCTCACCGATCCCACTTGCCCTACGAGGCTGGGAAACAGTGTTAGTAGAGACACGTGTCCGGACCTGACGTTCACCAAGAACATAAAGAGCGCGATTTGGAAGAATACCGAACAGCACCTGGGAAGCGATCACTTCATCCTCTCTCTGGAGATAAGCACAAACGCGTGCAAACGCAAAATAGGTATCGCAAGAATTACGAACTGGGACAGGTGAAGACAGGCCCGGGCATCTACTGCAAACTCTATTACAAACCTAGAGGAATGGGTTAAAGGTGAGGTGCAAGCTTCGAAAGCCTTTACGAAAGAGGTCTGCACGACAGAAGATTGCCCAGCGGTCGATCCGCACCTTCTACATTTATGGGAAGCAAGACACTCATTGACAAAGAGATGGCGAAGACAAAGGCTTAACCGCAAACTCAGGAAAAAAAAATAGACGAGATAAACAAAAAGGCAGAATCCTACGCCATATCCTTGGCTAGACAGAACTGGAATACGCTCTGCGATGGTATTCAGGGGAAGCTAGGTATGTCAAAGACTTGGAAGCTCCTGCGTGTCCTAATAGACCCCAGCAGCAACAAGTCGGCCACTAAAGACAGGCTCACGAAGATTGTACACACCATCCCGGGTACGGAAACAGACTTGATGGAAAAGCTCAAGACCAGGTATCTGTGCACGGACCCAGTCGTGGAACAACCGGAGTATTCTGGGCTACCGAATGCGAAGCTGGACATCCCACTCACGAAAGAAGAGATCAAAGCAGAAATAGCGGCCATGAGAAAAAATGCAGCTCCAGGTCCAGGTCATATAACAGCAAAGCTCGATCCTATTTAACCTCAGCGATGACACCATCACCTCGCTGGTGGAATGCTTCAACGAGCAGCATTGGGCTACAGGAACGCTACCAATATCCTGGAAGACGGCCGAGGTTCGGTTCATTCCGAAGCCGAACAAACCCCTTAAACTGGATAATCTAAGACCGATATCGCTGACCTCGTGTTTGGGCAAGCTCATAGAGAGGGTAATCAACACGAGACTCAGTAGATACTCAGAAGAGAACCTCCTACCTAACACTCAATTCGGCTTTCGCCCTCACCTATCGACCCAGGACGCCCTCTTGTACCTGTACAAGGATCTCCTTGAGACTCCCACCAAGTCACAGACTAGGGCCATCCTGGCACTTGATTTGAAAGGAGCGCTTGACAACGTTCTGCATAAAAATATTCTTCAAAGCCTCGCCGACACCAACTGTGGCACCAGAATCTACAAATATGTCGAAAACTTCTTATCAGCAAGGCAAGCCACTATAAACTTCGGTGGAATAAAATCAGATCCCATCACTCTAGGCCCGAGAGGAACTCCGCAAGGGGCGGTACTGTCACCCCTTTTGTTCAATTTGGCTATGAAAGATCTGCCAGGACTTCTCTCCGAAATCCCGGGTATCAAACACACATTGTATGCGGATGATATCACTGTCTGGTGCAACTCGGGGAGTGACGCCGAGATCGAGGAGCGTCTTCAAGCAGCAGCGGACACGGTGGACCAGTACGCAAGGGAAAGAGGCCTACAGTGTGCGCCGGAAAAGTCCGAGTTGCTCATCCTGAAGAACCCGAGGACACCCCTGGCGCAGAACATCACGTTGTATATAGACAACCACTCAGTACCGAAACCCACGGAGATCAAGATCCTAGGGCTGTATATCCCGCAGGGGCGACAGAACACCACCACTGTGAAGAAGCTTACAACATCCACCGAGCAAATCCTCCGGATGATACATCGTATCAGAAATAAGCACCATGGCATGAAGGAAAGGGACGCCATCCGCTTAGTGCAGGCTTTCGTGATTTCTCGGATAATGTACGGGACGGCATTCCTTAACCTCTCCAAGTCGGAAATTGAAAAGTTGGAGACACTGATCCGGAAGGCCTACAAGACGGCACTGGGGCTACCAAACTCCATGCCAACGGCAAAGCTCATGGCTCTAGGAGTACGTAACACCCTCGAAGAGATGTGGGAAGCACAATGCCTCTCACAACTCAATAGGCTCGCACTCACAAAACCAGGTAGAGATCTGCTCGAAAAGATCCATATTAATCTGCCCTATATGATAGACCAAAGGGAAGAGGTACCACGTGATGTGAGGAGACGCATCAACGTGTACCCCATTCCGCAGAACATGCACCCCGCATATAACATCGAAAGGAGAAAAGCAAGAGGGGAAGCCCTGCAGAAGAAATGGGACGATCAACCTAACACCCTCTATGTGGACGCCGCAGGGCCAAAGAATGGAGTGATGACTATTGCGGTCTCAACGCCTTCAGGATCGATGGTGAATTGCGCCTCGATGAAAACTTCCAACCCCACTCACGCAGAGGAAGCAGCAATTGCATTAGCTATAGCATCTAACCCCAACGCCGATGTGCTCACTGACTCCCAGAACGCCTGTCGCAACTTCAATAATGGATTAGTTCACAGGTCAGGGTTGTCATTGCTGACTAAGCATCCACGCAGTCAAGCCTCAGTCATCTGGTTTCCCGGTCACCTGGAACTACCAGGAGGAAACGAAGCCGCTCACAGGCATGCCCGAGCTCTTCTTTACCGGGCGTCTCCCCCTGATGACCGTGAAGAGTGCTGGGACTTAACTGCTTTAGCAGTGTATGCTGACAATCTCGCACCATACAAAACAGCCAGGAAGGAGTACCCAACACCACATAAATCCCTCAATAAGTTGCAAGAGAACACTCTTAGGAGGCTACAAACTAATACATACCCAACGCCAGCTAATTAAGTTACACCAGTGGTACCGTACACTATACTCCCCGCAATGCCCACACTTTGGAGAGGTAGCTAACCTCTACCACATGGTGTGGGCTTGCCAGTTTAATCCCATAGTTGACCCCATTCCAAATCCCTCAAAAGAGCACGTGGGAGGCTATTCTGCTCGCGATGATCCTGACCGTCAGCACTGGCTGGTGGGGAGGGCCAGCGCAGCAGCAGTAACAAGTGGGCTACCGGAATAGGCGGCCCACCCACGAGTTCTACGAATATCCTGCAAATACAGATGTTTTCAATCAATCAATCGCGGCAACACTACGTACCCCATAGGAACAATGTATAAGAACGTCTGAAATTTCGAACACAAGAACCCTTCGCCGTCCGATTTTCTAGACTTTTTGCCATGACCGCAGGTCCGAAACGGCATTAATAAAAGCCACAACCGCCAATTTGATAACCTCGCCGCCTTGAACCGGCACACTCGCGCACAGATCCGCTGGCAGCCGTGGCCACCACCGCGGCAATGCTACGCCTAGCTGCTTCGAGGTTCGATATTAAGCTTCTTGCCGTTCTGTGCCGTGTTTTTCAGTGGAAGGATTCGCCGCTGTTAGCAATGGCACCGACACCACCTTTGTGGTCACCGCGATTGGCTTCGAAGTTCGGAAAGCACGGCGCGTTCCATAATCCCGGTTCCCGAAGGTCAGCTTTACCTCATTACAGCATTGTTACGCTGTGAAGTATAACAAGTGTGGTAAGGGGCAACTGTCACTATAGACACGGTATGTATTCCTTGATTGTGCACGCGTGCTCCCACCATCTCCCATCTCAGTACGAGTACCGATATGCCTAATAAGTGTACTGGCAGACCTTCAGAGATTTTTCGGACGTGGCTGTGGGCGATTTTAGCCCTTAAGGGCTGTAAAAGAGGTGCATTCATTTTTTCGGAAACTTTCGCGGCCCCTTGGGAGTCCGGAAAGTCGGACGCTGACTGTACAGCTGTCCAACAGCATGATTCAAAAAGACCGTGTGGCGAATGTGCAGCCTAAGGAGGACAAGGAGAATCGAAGGAGAAATGAACGGAAAAGGAAGCATGCCACCGCTTTTTTTTGAAGGAGCTCGCACTCTAAAAGCAAAGTGTTGGCTGACGCAGGTGTCCCTCATCCAAGCAAAAAAACTATTTAGTACAGTGAAACGCAACACTGAGGCGTTGTGCGCGGGCTGAGAGTATGTCAGGACAGTTCAAGCTGACTTACCAGCTGCTGTGAGAAAATCTCACTTGTGATAAAGTTGGGCCCTCAAACTAATTAGCTTGCTATGAGTTGATAGAAATAGCGCATATCCGAAAATATTCTGTATGCATCTCTTTCTTATTCGTATTTGAGAATGTTCGACCGGATTTGTAATGAGTTTTACTATTACTTTCGAAGATATTTTATTCGCTGTGCGTTTTACATAACCCCTCCTTTGTGTTTTCTTTTTGAATAAAATAAACACTACCCGTACTATTCAAACTGGATTAAGTTGGTTTTTTTTTCATTTTTAACATGCTTACTAGAGAGTGACACCATTGGGTGACATGCTGTAGGCAGCGCGTCTTGACATAAAACAATGTTGTGCCATTCGGGGAATATTGCAAGGGCGCTGAGGGAAAACCTGGAAAACTCAAGGAATTCGTAAATGTCAACTTGGTAGACACCCTGGAGGATCCCAGTGGACCACGAATATCCTCTGGACATCCCGATAAGATCCGAACGTCCAAGTCCCGGTCAGGATGTCCAGTGGATAACAT
>NW_027225763.1:0-72310 GCF_038994185.2 Dermacentor albipictus | reverse complement strand
CAATCTGTTGAACCTGATCCAAAGCTACCTCTCTAATCGTACGTTCCGTGTGAGGATTGGTGAAGTGCTGTCTCGTCAATTTACGCAGGAAACAGGTGTTCCACAAGGCGGTGTACTGAGCTGCACGCTCTTCATCGTAAAAATGAATTCCCTCTACAGCGTAATACCACGAACAATGTTTTATTCAGTGTATGTGGATGATGTACAGATAGGATTTAAATCATGCAACATTTCTATCTGTGAGCGACATATACAGCTTGGCCTAAACAAAATATCTAAGTGGGCTGACGAGAATGGATTCAAGTTAAACCCCCAAAAAAGCACATGCCTTCTATTTTCGAAAAAGAGAGGTATATTACCTGACCCTGCTATCTATCTTAATAGACAACGGCTATCTGTCAGCCACGAACATAAATTTTTAGGAATCATCTTAGACTCCAAACTAACATTTGTCCCTCACCTTAAATATCTGAGAGCGAGATGTCTGAAGACAATGAATTTGCTAAAGCTCTTGTCCCGCACATCTTGGGGAAGTGACAGGAAATGCCTTTTGAGCCTCTACAAAAGCCTTATACGGTCCCGTCTCGACTATGGAGCAATAGTATATAGCTCTGCTGCACCTAGTGCTTTAAAGATGCTAGATCCCGTTCACCACTTGGGTATACGCCTGGCTACAGGCGCTTTTAGGACAAGTCCCGTAGAAAGCCTGTATGTGGAGTGTAATGAATGGTCATTACATCTCCAAAGGACATATTTAACCTTTTCCTATGCTCTCAAGGTCAAATCAGATGTTCAGCATCCATGTCACTCACTTATTCATGAAGAGTCTACAGCCAGATTATTTCGTAACCGCCCAGCTATTAGACCTCCGTTGAGCCTTCGCTTGACAACACTGGCAGAAGAAACAGGTGTCCTAATCCCAGAGAATGTCCAAATGGCACCCACTCGCCTGCTCCCACCATGGGAATGGCAGACCATTGAATGTGACGTCTCCTTCGTAGAAATAACTAAGAGGGCACCAGAAGCACATATACAATTCCATTTTCGTGAACTTCAGGAGAAGTACTCCTGTACAGAATACTATACAGACGCTTCCAAGTCCTCTAAAGGAGTTTCCTACGCAGCTCTGGGACCTTCATTTTCAGTATCCGGGGCACTAAATCCACACACAAGTATATTTACAGCTGAAGCCTACGCTATACTATCGGCTATTCAAAACATAAGGCTCACAAAACTTTCTAGGGCTATTGTGTTTACAGATTCATTGAGTGTAGTCAGAGCCCTACTTAGTCCAAGAAAATACAAGAACTCAGTTTTTAGTGAGCTGTACAGTCTGTTGTGCTCCCTATATATGTGCAATCAAGTTATTGTCATATGCTGGGTACCTGGCCACAAAGATATAAAAGGCAACGAAGCTGCTGACGAAAGCGCTAGGTCAGTAATTTTTAGTCATGCAGATTCAAATATCCCCATCCCTGCCACAGACCTAAAGCCCTTTCTACGCAGTAAATTGAGGAATCACTGGCAGGGCGAATGGGACACACAGGCAATGAATAAGCTTCACATAATAAAACCAAAACTGGGGAACTGGATAAATGGGAAAATAGCAAGGTACAAGGAAGTACTCCTTTGCCGTTTAAGGATAGGCCACACATACGGTACCCACTCTCATCTCTTGACTGGGGGCGATCCTCCAACCTGCGTTAAGTGTGGCAATAGTCTTACAGTCCTCCATGTTCTAATTCAGTGCCGTGCAATAGAAACAGACAGGAAAAAGTATTTCCCTGCTGCATGCCGCGAGAATTTACCCCTTCACCCTGCATTTTTTCTTAGCGATGAACCTCTTTTTAATCTGCAAACAGTTTTAGAGTTTTTAGCCGAAACGGACACCCTGAAAATCATCTGGCCAGGCAACTTTTAGCACACGACTAACAGCCCTGCTTTTCAAGGGCTCTCTTGAAACTCTGTTGTCAATGTTAAGTTTTATTGCATCATGTTTTAACGAAAGCCGATTGCCATAGCCCACATCACATCCTAGTCACCGTCATTATTTTAGCACCTATGTATTCTACTCCACTTACAGCGGAAGTTTTTAGGCCCTTTTACAGCCATATCTCATTTACCATGATGAGATCATTGTGCACGTCATCCACAACACATCGTCAACATTACCACCTGTCATGGCGCTCTTTGGCCAAACCTGGCCCTTGCGCCATAAAACACTACACATCATCAACCAAAAATCTCTATGGAAGTGACCACTTTCCTGTAACGTTAAATTTTATACATAAACATGAATGCAATCCACATACCCCCCCAATAAAGCTAGCCTCCGCGGAATGGAATCATTTTAAGGAATCAGCTTACTTATTACGACATGTTACCACCAATTTTAGCATAGGTGAAACATTAACCTATTTTACTTGTTTTGTACTCGAGGAATTCAATCCACAAACACAAGGACTCTCATGTAAAAGATGGGTTTCCTGGTGGAATGAACAGTGTAGACCGGCACGAAAGAAACAAAACAAAGCGTGGGGTTTGCTGCGTCGCTCCCGACTGCAGAAAACCTGACAATTTAAACTGACAAAATTGCAAGGAAGGCGCACGCGGAGTCGCAAGGAGTGCTAGCTGGAAGAGGTATGTCATGGGCATCACTTCCCTGCAGGGGCGTCTGCATCAGCAGGCGTTTCGTGTGTTGTGACACCACGTACCCGAGCACACGAGGGTTGGACCCTCCTGCGTGTACCCGTGCGCGGCTTAGCCGTGTCCGGGAAGAGGGGGATCCTGGGGGTTGAGCCAATGCCGGCTGTTCGGACCTTTACGGCTCCTCGGCGGCGGCAACACACCCCTTTGGCCTCGGCTTCACGTAGACGGCGCCCTCGGACTGACCCACCCAGGGAAATCGGTAGTTGCCTTTTCCTGTCTCCCTCCAACCTTCGCGTTTCTCTCACTTTCCATCTTTCCTGTCTCCTTCTCATTTATTTAGTACTTCCGAGCTTCCTGGCAGCAAGGGTTAACTTTGTGTGTAGCCAACCTAGGTTATGTCATATTTGGCTATAGTGGCAACGTACAGCTGGCGTTTGCAGGCCCTGCAGCATCATCTTGTTGGACTCCATGGTGGGTGGCTGGCGTTGCTACCGAAAACTGCACGTCTACGCATGGCTACTTCCTTCCCTCCACTACCTGATCGCCCTCACAAAAGAGGGTGCACCGCAGTTGTTTTTCAGTTTTTCGGACGCCAAGTGCACAACTTCCCTCGGTTTCATGTAGTACACTAAAAAAAAAAGAACAGGCAAACCAGTGCGAATCGTCTCACCATTCCTTGTTTCGAAGTCTTTAACTGAAGTTTTTGGTCCAGGATATAGGGCGCTGAGGATGGCAAGCGGTGATCTCCTCTTGGAGCTCCGCGATCAGAAGCAGTATGAGAAACTGCCAAAGCTAGTGTCATTTGTTGAAACCCAAGTAATCGTAACCCCGCACCGTACTATGAATACCACCCGTGGCGTAGTTTCAGGTGATGATCTTTTGTAGTTAACTGAAGCGGAACTCTTGGAGGGCTTAAGTGAACAGAATGTGATCAATGTTAAAAGAAATAAGATGAGACGAAATGGCAAAGGAATGCAAACCAAGCACTTGATAATTACCTTCGGCTCAAGTATCCTGCCCGAGTCAATCGAGGCAGGGTACATTAAGCTCCGTGTTCGGCCATACGTGCCAAAACCACTGAGATGTTTCAAATGCCAACGTTTCGGCCACAGTTCGCAGTGCTCCCGAGGCCGCCAAACCTTTGCGAAATGCAGTGGCAATGAACACACCTCTGAAGCTTGTGAGAACTCTCTCCACTGTGTAAAATGTGATGGGGAGCACGCCGCGTACTCGCGGTCGTGCCCATCCTGGAAAAGGAAATTTGTCACAATCAGTCAAAAGCCCACGGCACCAATGCAGTCACCAGGGAGGCTCCTTGGCCCGCAGTCCATGCCAGGCCAGTCCAGGTGCAGCCAGGGGCCACCGGAGGATGGGCCCGTCGGGTGAGCAGGCAAAGAGAATAGAAAAACCGCTGGCCCATCAATCACCAGAAAGGACCGGGCCCTGGGCTGGTTGAAGGTCCAGGAACGCCTGGAGGTCAGGCCGGGCAGTAGAATGGGACTAAGTCCAATGGCTCATACCCCCGCTGGGAATGCACACACCCTCAAATGGTGGGCTCCGGAGGTTGCGACCTGAAAAGAATCGTCGTGCAAGGTCCCTGCAGCATGTGGGAACAGTGGAGGTCCCAAGGGCAAGGTTAAGAACAGATACTACGATCTGATTCTTACCTACAATACCCTCTTAGCCGATAGGCCGAGAAGAGCAGCCATGTCCAGACCACGTATTTCCGTGAAGCAGTTCATACACGTTAAGACGATCTCGCTGCTGCACCAGATGACCTAGCTCCCTTGCGTTCCCGTTCGGTCGGCCCCTCCCAGGGCTCTAGGCATCTGCGTGTGAATCGAGCTCACAATTGAAATCGTCGAAAAAGATTACCTCACGCTGATCTAGAAAATATCCATCCAAGGATTTGAAAAGCTATTGGGACTTGTAGACCGTGCCGAACCATGAATACGCAGGAATCTTAGGTGTAGAGAGAAATACGCAGTTGAAATCCAGCACGTTTCCAAGGTGATAGGTGATGGTGGCGTACGTAAAGAAGCAATCAATATTAAAAGCTCGTTTAAACATCAAAACATCGCTTCATTTGAAAACGTTTGCCTCCTGCAGGAAGAGGAGTTCGCAGACTGATGAACTGGCAAAGGTGACTACCTCTGCCTGCGTTTGGACACTACGAAAGGCATGTGAATTAAAGGTGTTCACTATGTTTCTCATGCATAGTGCTAGAAAAAGCGAGAAGGTGCTCGTAACCGTTCAAGTTTTTTCGGTAACGCGCACAAGTATAACCTGCCCATCCTGAAATTGGAGGAGCTATGTCTTCCAGTGGGTGAGCTTTTCCAATATTGCAAGGGGGAGGGGCATATTTGTTGGGAAATTGTCCAGTTGTAGCGTTCTCAGTCTAAAAGGGCTTTCACATTAAGCACATGCGTGGTGCAGGCGTGTGCTGTCTGCGTATAGCTTAGAAAAAGCTATGCTACCATACACGTGCAAAAACCTCATCAAGCGGGGTGGTTGGTGCAGACACGATCGGAAGCCGTGTGCCGTGCCGCACGAGACATATTGTCCAAGCCAGCCAATACGTTGCAGGAAGGAAGGAAGCAGAAACGGAGGGCAAGACAAGGCATATTGGCCAGTTATCAGACCGGCTGGCTACACTGTGCTGGGGAAAGGGCGTAAAGGGAATCAGATTATCGGAGAGATGTTACGAAAAAGAAGAGCAAAAAAGAAAGGAGAAAGGATAAGAGAATACGGTACTGCTTAAAGTCTGTCTCTCAGACCACTTTTCCGCAAAAAGTGTAACAACGCTTTCAAAGCCCTCTGTGCTGATAACGGTCTTTGCCACTGTCCCAGAACCCTTTACTACGACAAAGGGCATTTGTCAAGACTAACACTCTTGAAAGTTATTTGCAGGGCGCACTGAAGCGGTTACACTAACAAACAGGGTTCCCAGTTCAAACAAAGTAATCGGAAAGATCGGTAAACCTAGCCAAAAAGTTGGCAACTTGAGCCAAGGACAGTAAAAATAGCTAAGAGTAACGAGGCATGTGTGAAAACAGCTGCGACGTATTTATTTAAACGACTAAATTGTATTTTTTTCCCGAAAACGTCAGTAAAGCATGAACATTGGAAAATCACAACTGCTCGGATTCAATCCTAAATTGTTGACTTAAACAATAACTTTGTGCGGGATGACAAAGTGTCTTGCTCTCTCCCACTAAAATAAACTAATCATTCGTCGTACGTGGCTTTTCTTAAAATGACTAGAAGAGTGTCTTAATGACGTTAAAAGTCGCTACGGCATGAGTGCACTCAGCATCACATTTGCTGGGATTCAAGCATGAATTGTAATGTTCACTTTCGCAATCATTTCTTGCGGGATGACGAAGTCCGAGCAGTTAAGATTCCTGAGTCGCAGTCAGAACTTGGTCCCAAGAATTGACTCAAGCAATTCGTCGGGCGTTCGATTTTTAATGTCGTTCTTGATTAACGTTACGCTTGAGAATACTCGTTGAGCTTTAGCGTTAGAAATGGGTAAGACGAGCAATTTCGTTGCCCTTTGCGGCAAGGTGGGCCATAGGATTCGAGTCAGACGGGTCCTTGTAGGCGTATTCTTTGGTCGTAAAGAAGTGGTTGATATGAAGCGATTACTTTAAGCTGCTGCAGGTACCTTAGCTCTCGTTCGAGCTACTGTTTCGAGCACGCGAGAACTCCGGTCGGCAACTCTTGTAGGGATTCCATTGCGCATGGCCCGAGGATCGATTGCAGACTTATGGCTCTGAGCTTTCAGAGCAGCGAGGTGGAATTTGCCAACCGTTTCGGTCAATCACAGGCACAGGCTTGGTGGAGGCAAAACACCGGCGCTTCAAAGCTTGTTTCTCGTGGGCATCAAGGTGTGTTCTCTTGAGATCCTCGGAAAAAAGTCACTCCGAGGTGAGCATGTTTCAAACTAAAAAAAAAGGCGATTCAAAGTTCATAAAATCAGTCGCTGTAGGTGCTACAGGCGGCTTAATAATCCTTGTCAGAAGGCTCTTGAAAAGCCTTTCCAACTCCAAACACGCCAAGCCAGTAGACATCCTGACCTTGGAAAAGTCCGTTCACTCTCGTTATACCTGCAAGCATGGGAACGAGAAACGTGAGATACGCCAGATTCCTTTCGTCCTGATACATCGTCTATCAGGGTCATCATGTTGTAGTTTCTGTCTGAAACTGTGGAGGAGTGAAGTCTCAGGGCCTCGCACTGGGAAACGATGCGGTCGATGCAGCCTGCGATGGCGAGCCATCGTGTTCCTGATGGAGCAAGAACTTTACGTGGTAGACTTTCCTCGTTACTTAACTTGCTCGCACGGTGAACATCCCTGTAGGCAGCTTGTCTCACGCTACTGTGAGCGAAATGTTTCTCTCACCATGTATAAAATGTTAGAGGGCACCGCATCCATGGCTTTTGCGGCGACAACCTCCAGGAAATGGCAAATGCACCTGAGAAGTTTAAATGACGGTTTATCATTTTCCATCCTTTTCCACAGCGAGTTATGCCGGCCGCCCGTTGCCACACCTAAACAGTCACGTGGATTGACAGAGTTCATGCGAAACACGGCCTTTTCCCTCTCGTACATCGACTCCGCTCGATTATCTGCAATCTCTTTCGTGTGGAGAAACGTGCTGACGATGTTCTTAATATCTCTGTAATAGCGCACTGATGTGCGTACCAGCTTATTGACAGATATGTCGGTCGCTTCCTCAACTAGCATGGCTGAAGTTTCAGTGAAGTACTGCGCGATCAGTTTCGTTATTAGAGAGTATTAGATTAGGGAGACGCAAGCGTTGGGCCCCCAATGCTTCTGTCCCCCTAATCTAAAGCTCCCTATTAACACAGTACACATCGTCCGATGCAGTGCAGTCTTGCCGCAGTTCGCCTTTGAGGATACCAGAAAGCTCATCCACGGAGTTGATGGCCATGTAACAAGCCTAGAAAGGCGACATTTTCACAAGCAAGCCGCTTCTGCTATGCGTCGACTGTTAAACATGGACGATTGTATCCTGCAGACGCTGCTGCTTGCCTGGCGCAAAACCATTACGATGTTTAGGTGTTTTCGAATGTTTTATCGCGTCTGTGTAGTGCACCCTCACTTCAAAGGAGCAGTAGTATTTGCATGTCACATGCTGTCCACTGTTCTCGGAAGGTGCTATGTAACCTGAAATGAAACAGTGCAAGCGTTCAGTTTCTGGCGCTGTTTGCAGCTTTCGTGCTGTAGTCTCCTCGTTTATGCCAACCAAGGTGGAGCTCGTTTCCGAGGACACTACTGACGGAATGTCTGATTTCAATACTCATAATTCCCCGCAGGGGCGTCTGCGTCAGCAAGCGTTTGGTGTGTTGCGACACCACGTACCCGAGCACGCGAGGGTAGTACCCTACCGCGCGTGACCGTGCGCTGCTTAGCCGTGTCTGGGAAAAAGGTGATCCGATGGGTTGAGCCGATGCTGAGTGTTAGGACCTTTTAGGCCCCTCCGTGGAGGCAACACGCCCCTTTGGCTCGGCTTCACGTAGACGGAACCCTCGGACTGACCGGTAGTTGATTGGTAGGAAATCGGTAGTTCCCTTTTCCTGTCTCTCTCTCTCTCTCTCTCTCTCTCCCTCCAACCTTCGTATTTCTCTCACTTACCATATTTCCTTCCTTCGGCTGTCTTCCCCGTACTACCAATTTTTCCAGGCAGGAAGGGTTAACCTTGTGTGAATAGCCAAATTAGGTTATTTGATATATGGCTATAGTGCTAACGTACAGCTGGCGTTTGCAGGGCCAGTTTTTACGGGCCCTGCAACATCCCCTTGCAGGGCTCCACGGTGGGAGGCTGGCGTTACTGTCGAAAATTAAACATTCATCTATGGCCTTCCCCCCACTCTTTGAGCTCCGTCAGAAAGCGCACCGATGAAGTGTTCCAGTTTTTTGGTCGCGAAGAAAAATGTGTCCCCCGTTACCATGCCATTCATTCCGAAAAACCACACAAACCAGTGGGAACAGTTTCACCATTCCTTGTTTCGAAGCCTCTTACCGAAGTTTCTCGTACAGGTTATATAGCATCGACGGTGGTAAACGGAGATCTCCTATAGTAGCGTGTTCAAGGCTGTACACCAAACAACTCACGGCCTCGGCCGCCTGTCTTGCACATCGGAGAAGTTATTTTTAACGAGGTGGAACTGATACTGAATTGCCGCCCAAGTCTGAGTCTCCAAATGAAACAAGGATGCCTTGGCAGAGACCTTCGCTCAAACGGCAAATTCTCAGAGTGGGGAGACGGCCGCTACAGTAGTGCTGAGCTGCGCGTGAGAAAGGCTTCCTTGGAAGGCGGCGCTTTCTCTATGGTTGGAAAGCGCTATTGGATCTGGAGGACAATCCCACCGCTGTCCACCAGTTATTGGATCTTGCTGTTGAGTGCGGGAATTGGCCGACGTTGAGGAGGATTTTGAAATGAAACGGAAGGTTTATTTACTATATTTACAGTAGAAGTAATTAAGTCATCAAGTCATTGATGGCTCGCAGCAAATCGGACGCTGCGGCCCGTAGCAAGAAGCCCGAAAGAGATGAATGGATGAAGGAATGCTCCTCTCCGCTCCCTGTCTCTGGCTTTTAACCCCTTCGGTGTTTCGGGGGTCGCGTCATTTTCGGCCAATCGTCGAGCCCGCTCAGGTGTCATTTTCGGCTCAGGGGGTCGCTCCAAGGGCTCCACTGTTAGAGGTATGACTTGCCACCGCTATTGCCTCCAGGTCTGCAACTGCCATCACAATCGGCAGTTGGTGTGGCTCCGAGGTCTTCAGGGTGACTTACAGCCGGCATTGCCTTGGTGTTGCATACCCGTCTGAAAGCGCTCAGCTGGAGAAGACGGGTTGTTTTCGAAAAAGCTTCCAGAGCTACAAAGCAGCTTTGCTCGGGACCAGGATCAACTACCTGGAACCGTGCCAGGTTCCCGTTGCACTTTCGGGAAGAGTCAAGCAGTGGGACAATAGCCCCACGTGCGGCGCACGATCTGGGGGTCGCCAACTTGTCTGGACGTGCGACTCCTCGGGTTGGGGTCGCCCACTTGTCTTACAGGTTCGGGAACCGGGACGCACTTCTGCGCACTTTATTTGGGTGCGACAGCGATTCGATGTGGTCTGGTGAACTCGAAGGATGCCAGGAAAAGGATCCGTATCTAACAGCGCCTACACGTCGCCTCCAAGCTCCAGCGCATGCGTCAGCATTCAGTAGACATGGTTTGTACAGTTCGCGCGGGCAATCTATTGAAGTACTTATTACCGCCGCACTTGCAATACTTGTTGTGAATGCATGCTGGTGATCTTCTTGAGTACAAACGAAAACCCGCGAAAACTAATAAGTGCGAATGTAGAGGAAATGTAGTAGTACAAAGCTGTAGCATAAAGCTGCAAAGGAAGCCCATACAGATTTCTCGGAAAGAAAGCTTCGCAGGTTATGAAATTCATCCTGGTCTGGGATTTGAGCCCGGGACCAGTGCCTTCCTCGGGAGGTCACTCTACCATCTGAGCTAACCAGGAGGATGGCAGATTGCAGCGTGAGGGCGAATGATTCGACGACTCTAAGCACAGGGACAATGAATATGGCAAATCAGTTCTGCAAAATCCTACAAGATGGAGAACCGTTCATCAAAGGAATAATTGTCATCCATCCGAACGTAGTGCGAAGCTACAAAGGAAACCCATACAGGTTTCTTAGAAAGAAACCTTTGCATTGATGAAAAATTAATCCTGGTCTGGGATTTAAACCGGGGACGAATGCCTTCCCAGGAGGGTCACTCTACCATCTGAGCTAACCAGGAGGATGGCAGATTGCAGCGTGAGGGTGAATCATTCGACAACTCGAAGCACAGGGACAGTGAATGTCGCAAATCAGTTCTGAAAAATCCTACAAGATGTAGAACCATTCCTGAACGGAATAGTTGTCATCCATCCGAACGTAGCGCGAAGCTACAAGGTAAACCCGTACAGGTTTCTCAGAAAGAAACCTTTACAGCCGAGGAAAACTTAGCCCTGGTCCGGTATTCGAACCTGGGAGGAACGCCTTTCCGGGGCAGGCGCTCTATCATCTGAGCTAACCAGGATGCTTGCATACTGTTCGTCTGATCCTTTTTTTTTCGGAATAAAAGGCAACAATGATCGTATTGCTACAATGATACACCATGCTTTACATGTCACACACAAGTTATCCCAGAGTGATGACTGGATGATGTTTCTACTGATGGGTCTGTCATCGCTTTCAGAAAATTTTAGTGCAGGTCTATGATACGTGTGCGTTTTTTATGGCACGTAATGTTCTTGATGTACAGTGAGACTATGCAATATGCCAGGTGGCTTACTTTTCATCATTAGGGGCTCATTCACACTGGCGACTTGGAGGCGGTGCAACCGATTGCGACTGGCCACCAAAAAGCAGTTCAAGGCGACCGATGTTCACACTGGCATGTACGTATGGCCTGTCAACACATCCAAATGCCTTGCATATGCCGTTGACACCATTCAGGTACATATACTCGCAATCCCATCG
The DNA here is from genome assembly GCF_038994185.2 of Dermacentor albipictus. Classification (NCBI taxonomy): domain Eukaryota; kingdom Metazoa; phylum Arthropoda; class Arachnida; order Ixodida; family Ixodidae; genus Dermacentor; species Dermacentor albipictus. Next base: position 61,109 of record NW_027225763.1, on the reverse strand, counting down.
TCACGTAAAATAAGCTCCAGCATATACAGATGTCCTGTTTCTGCACATCTGATTGGTTCAGAGTTTTGCAACAGTGGTCACACGAGTGAAAAATTAGGCAGCGAGCGGCTGGCCCAATGTGGTAGATTTATTTGCGACTAACTTGGTCGCACAACTGCTGTCAGTCATTGGTGTGAAGGAGCCTTAACGGATTATGTACTTCTTGAAAACATTGTTTCCTCTGGTTACTGCAGAAAATGTTTTTTTTCTGTGTAAAGAAAAGCAGATTATTTGTTTGACTATAAGCACGCTGCCATGTTTGGTTGAACCCTCCAAAAGATTGCATTAGGATATGGTCCTCACTTTCTTAACATATAATGCAAGCTTATCTACAGCAGTGAGTCATGTTGAGCTACCACACATTTAACTCTTTCAGGTATCACTGACATACCGGCACATTGTCAAACTTCTCTCCCGTCGTGTGACTGATGTCGATAGGAATGTGAGGACCAGACCATAAAAGCATTTGCCTTTATGCATCTCATTTTCCCTCTTTGCATAACCAAACATAAGCCGTTGTGTTCGCTTTATATTCTTTTTTTACATATTTTTATATTTATATTCTATTTATCTTCTTTTACAGGACAAGGCCGTCGCACACAAATGATGTAGCTGCAATCACTGTACGAGAACCATCAGACAGTGAAAATCGAGCAGCAAGCGGATTGCCAAGGTCTTCTCGAAAAAAGGCACAAAAAAAGTAAAGCTACATCATTTGTGTAAAGTAGAAAGGTTAATCACTGATCGAGAACCTTCAGAGATAGAAAATCAAGCAGCAAGCGAAATGGCAAGGTCTTTTCGAAGAAAGGCACGAAAAAAAAGTAACCTTTCACCTTGACACCAATGATGAAGCTGTATCGCAAAAGTCGATACAGTTTCAACGTCGAACAGCACCTGAAAAAGGTGCTCTTTTACCAAGAATTGACAGAGCCGAGCCTTTGTCATCAGACATCAACAATGTAAGTGACTTTTGTTCTATATGTGACGTAATAGTTCTGTGGAAACCTGCAAGGTGGAAAGAAGTAATTATTAAAGGGAAAATCAGACATCCACCCATTTGTAGCAATTGCTACAAAGGAAACCCATATGGGTTCCTCGAAAGAATAGCCTCGCATTTGAAGAAAAATTTGTCTTGATTCGGGACTCGCACTCGGCACCACCGGCTTTCCGGGGCAACCGCTCTACCGTCTGAGCTAACCAGACAGCTAGCAGATGGCAGAGCAAAGTCGAATTTGTCAACAGCTCGAAGCAAAGGCAAGAATTTGACGTAATAGTTATGCAGCAACCCGCAAGGTGGAGAGAAGTAATAATTAAAGGGAAATTCAGACCTTCATTTGTTCTGTATATGCACATGTCGTCATCTAGGCTCTTCGAAACAATTTAGCTGCAACTTGGGCTCTTCAGCTGCATGTTTTTGTGCTGCGAGATGTTAAACTTTGTGCTATTTAAGTTTAAAATTAAGGTTTCTGCATGTAACTGCTACGGTTCAACAAGCATGTGCTTATGATTATCTGAAAAGGTCTTTCGAGGAAGCCAGGGCTCCTTTAGCTGTTACTACAGCATTTTGCTTGTCCGTTCCCAACAATTCCCCCTAGGATAATTTTTGTTATTATTATTATTATTATTATTATTATTATTATTATTATTATTATTATTATTATTATTATTATTATTATTATTATTATTTTGATACATTACATGGGGTTTATTCTCACAAAGAAGGCACAATCCCTGAAGTAATCTACAGGTATTTGTATTACTGTGAATTGTTCGCTAAGCTTCAAAATACTTAAGTTGTGAAGATAAGCACCGACTAATGAACATGCGATATTATTGATGCTTTGGAAGACTCGATACGTTGCTTTGTCGGTGTAGTTAGGTTTGTTAGGTGTAGTGGAGGGAAAAGCGAATACTGGTAAGTGGTCACTTAGGTCGAGTGAAAGTTGGCCTGAAGCAATCTTTTTTTGTTGGCCCGTATTTGATGCAAACGTCCAGCAGTGTGGTGTTAGATATGGAGCTGTTTCCGGTGCCTACTTCGAGTTCTTATCTACTTATCTGAATTTACAGATAAGAGTGTGACTGAAGTTTTAATATCGGGCACGTAAGTTCATGTTAAACGGTTGCTTTTTGGTTTTCCTGTATAAGTTATCCTGTTTACGCAAAGCTGTTAAAAGCTGCTGCGAGATCCATGGATTGTGAGAAAATGCTAGTTTTGCGCAGTGTGGAAGGATATTCATTTGCTGTTTTATACAAGTCCGGTCGTTTGCACAAGGGCACGGACTGCTTCTCCCGTCATCCTGTCAACCGCCCTGAATATGATGCACATGACACCGGCCCTTGCGTCCTATTCATTTCTGATCTGCACGACATCTGCATTGAGCAGCGTGATGACTGCTTACGTGTTCTCATCGACCATCTCAATTCTGGACATTTGCAGCGCACACTGCGCATGTTTGTACTCCGCAACCACATTCTCTACCGTCACAGCTTATGCCCTGAAGGACCAGAATTTTCATTTGTACCGCACCATCTCAGTGTTTCACGTACTTACGACTGTGTACGTGAAACACCTCATATTTCAATTCTATGCAAGGTAACTTTCTAATTGTCACCATGGTTTGCTTAGATGTGACAATGACTATATTGTCAGTCTGACAGCTGGCCACCCTGTACAGTGACATGTACCATTCAAATATGTTGAGTGCCGAGTGCTGAAAATTAATGTGATAAGCCATGAACAGAAGTCATTTGTGCTTGCTAGGATACGCACTCGCGGTATCATTTTCCGTGCTCTAGCAAGACTTTGTTTAGGCAAGTTGCTTAATTGCTAACTGGTGAGAATGCAGCACAAAAGGGACAGAGAAAACAGCACACAGGACGAGGGCTGTTGCAGAAGAAACGCATTCGAGCACGACTTTAATTTGGGCAAGTTGGTTCACAGCTGCATTCTCACCAGTTAGCCACGATCCAACTTCGCTGCATCAAAGTGCTGTTTATTGGGCGAGTTCGCATTGTATATTGGTCTGGGTTGCGCTTTTTAAGACAGACACAGGAAAGGACACGGATAGACAGATGGGAGCGCTGAAACTGTTGCTCTGCTGTCTGTTGTGAAATGCAATCTTTGTCGCATCTAATTGTCAACCTTGTTTTCTTCAAACAGCCTAATAGCACTGAAGATGGCAATGGCGGAGATGACAAGGCAACGATGGGCCCACTTTCTGAGAAGTCGTTCATGCCCTGCTGATGAATGTTTCCAGAAGATGGAGCGACCTGGTGTGCCCAGCTGACAGCAGCACAGACATAGAAGACAGAGCCGTGCTACATATGTAGCACGTCTCTGTGCTACAACGAAGACACCGAGGGGAATATTCCCCTCGGTGTCTTCGTTGAGCAACCAACCATCGAATATGAAAAGCGGCGCGGGCTTTGCCGGTAGCTATATAAACTGATATACCCCTGAAGTCAAAATTGTCGTTGAGACTACCTGCGGCGATGTTGAGAGCAATGAAAAGAGCCAGTGCGATGTGACTGAGCAGCAGCATGCCTAGTCGTTCGTCGAGATCTTGGACGAAAACAAGAAAGCAATCAACTTTTACTCAAGTATTACTTTCTTGCAAAACAAGGAGCAAGACACAGAAAGAACATGGACCAACTATGAGAGCACTTTTGAGAAGTCCTCCATGCCTTGGTTGTCATAATTACCCGGAGATGAAGCGACCTCGTGTGCCCAGCAGCTCACAGCAGCACAGACGCACACGACAGAGTCGTGCTACATTCCCCTCGGTGTCTTGGTTAACCAAGCAATCCAAATGTTTTCGCGCACCGCCAAGGTCGTGCAAAGAATGGCAAAGCTTCAGCGGAGCCCTCGAAGAAGACGCGGGACCCTGCTGTATAGTCGCCTGCTGGCCTTCTGCTACCGTCCGAAAATTTGGTAAGTGTGCGTTGCAAGCGTTGAGTTGTCAACAGACGGCAGTATTCAAGAGCGTCGTTTTCCTACGAAATTGCAGGTTTGAAAAGAAGAAATAGCAGGAGGCTAATTATTTGTCGGAAATAAAGGCTACCATCCCAGAAAATGTGTTCATTTACTTGGCGGTCTTGCTCGCGCAGACGGCCAGTTTGCCTGTGTTTGTACATGAACGAAGATCATCACAGCCATGCCTGCGCGTCAAATTACCATTCGGCAGGAGGAAATTATAGTAAATATTATGGAAAGTAACCCCCGGCTTGCTAGTAGGTTGGGAGAATTCGGTGGAGAATTTTCGGCGGCAAAAAGGCAGGATTTGTGGAAGCAACTGGCGGCACTTCTCAATGCAGAAGGGCCGCCAGTTAAGACAGAGCGAGAGTGGAGGCTGTGGTGGTGCAAGTTTGTGTACAGATGCAGGCGTGACGCGGGGAATCTTTCGGCCGAGCAAAGGTGAGTGAAAAGTAGGCTTTAATGAATGCGGTTCGTATTCTTACGAGCGCACTGTTTCCTTGCAGGGCAACCGGCGGCGGCCGACTGGGCGGCATCCGCGGCCGCGTCCTTCAGCTTGTTGGGAGCGGTGCCACCAGAGGCCTTCGAGAGCCCTTCTTCATGTCGACCAGCAGCTCGGAGGTGCGGATACTGTTTTGCAGGTGTACCCTTGCGTTTTGCTTCTCGATGGTGATGCCAGTGCCTAAGGTCAGAGAAGTGCACCGTGGTTGCACTTAGCAGGAAATACACAGCAGCCTGAGGTGTGCACATTATGCCATCGTGGTGGACAACACATGCCCTGCGTAGTGCCGTTTAGATCCTCTTAACTACGCGACCAATGAAGTGTTAGTGCAGGGTGAAGCAACTCGACCCTGTGTTGAAATTGAAATTGTGTTGTCTGTAGCTGTACACTTTCCAAGAGAGGGTGCTGGTGTGACACAGTGCAAAGTAGTAGCATATCGCATCTGAAAGGCAGTGTACAGGTGTTATGTCTACTTCCTTATGTTGGCATATTACTAGGCCAGCCAAACACCACCCGTGGCGCCGGTGAGCACAGCTGTAGAGCCGCAGCCGGGCCCCAGTGGGGCTACAGGGAGGCGCGCCTCATCAAGACCCGCCCGGCCACGAAGGTCGAGGCCCAGCGAGGGTAAGCCACTCTATGTATCACCTGTGGACACATGCAATGAGCACAACAAGCATAGGTGTCGTATGCATTTTTTTTTTTGCCAGGCCACGCCGTAGGGTGCGGTTTCGCGAGAGGAGAGCTTATGGTGATGTCCGCACAATGCGTTACACGAAATGTACGCACAGTGTCCTGCGTGCTCCAGCAGTGCTTGATGCCGGCAGCCACGACTAACAGCTGCATTGTTTGGAGGAAAAGCCTGAAAGGGTAGTAATGTTGAGGAAGTTAAAATGATGCAAAAGGTTTTGCTTGAGCAATACGTCTAGTTGTTGTCCACTGTCCAAGTTGAGGTAGGTGCAAACCGAAGAGTGCACACAAAGTATAAATTGGAAGCGTTTAAAAGAATGGACATGACATCCAACGGCTCATACTGGTGCTGCTCACATCGTGATAATCTGTTAAGTGCAAAAAATGAAGTCTTGTATAGTGTACATTGTGTAGCGTGGAACTGGTGTCTTCAGAAACGCTTCAATATTACACACTGGTAATTGCAACAACGCAGACATTCTAGGGAGGAGTAACTGTTGGGGTAACCTGAGCCTCGTTAGCTTTGCACAACCACCACTTAATGCAAGAACCTGTATAGCAGTGCAAATGACACAATTTGCTGGATACAGAGCAATGTGCAGGAACTGCCGCTGTTGATTGCATTTTCGCTTTCCGACCGCCTGGACAGGCTAGAAAGAAGTTCAGTTATTGTATACACTCTTGTGGTAGGGAACTATACTGCCTACATACAGCAACGGACTACTGAGCCGAGGCACAAAATGATTCGCTGGTGTCGCGCTTGCAGTAGAAGTAATGCACATCGACAGTTGCAAGGATTATATGTCCTGTCACTGTGAGTCTCTGATGCAGGCGTTTGGTGTGTTGCGACACCACGTACCCGAGCACACGAGGGTTGGACCCTCCCGCGTGTAGTCGTGCGCGGCTTAGCCGTGTCCGGGGAAAGGGGGATCCTGGAGATTGAGCCGATGCCGGGTGTTTGGACCTTTACGGCCCCTCGGCGGCGGCAACACACCCCTTTGGCCTCGGCTTCACGTAGACGGCAACCCCGGACTGACCCACCCGGGGGAAATCGGCAGTCGCCTTTTCCTGTCCTCCTCTCCAATCTTCGTCTTTCTCTCTCGTCTTTTTCATCTTTCCTGTCTTCTCATTACTTCTCCTCACTTCCTAGTTTCCCGGCGGCAAGGGTTAACCTTGTGTAGCTAGCCAGCCTTGGTTATGCTGTATTTGGTTATAGCAGCGATGTACGGCTGGCGTTGGCAGGGTCTCTCTAGCAGGAACTCCTGTCACGTCCCCCTGTTGGGCTCCATGGTGGGTGGTCGGCATCGCGGCCGAAAACCCTACTGAACTTATGGAAAACGCTTTTCCCAAACTCCCTGATCGCCCTCACAAACGAGGGCGCACCGAAGATCTTTCAGTTTTTCGGACGACAAGTCCAGAACTTTCCTAAATATCATGTGATCCACTCAGAAAACCCAGACAAACTAGTGCGTAACATCTCACCGTTCCTCGTTTCGAAGTCTTTAACTGAAGTTTTTGGAACAGGATATAAGGCGTCGAGAATGACAAGTGGTGATCTTCTCTTGGAGCTCCACGATAAGAAGCAGTATGAGAAACTGCCGAAACTTGTCTCGTTTGGCGAAACCCAAATAACAGTAACTCCGCACCGTACCATGAACACCACCCGCGGCGTTGTCTCGGACGATGACATGCTAGAGCTCACTGAAGCTGAACTCTTGGAGGGCTTCAGTGAACAGAATGTAATAAATGTTAAGCGAATTAAGATCAGGCGAGACGGTAAAGAGATCAACACGAAACACCTTATACTCACGTTCGGTTCAAGTGTCCTCCCCGAGTCCATCGAGGCCGGTTATATCAAACTTCGTGTTAGGCCATACGTGCCAAATCCTCTCAGATGTTTTAAGTGCCAAAGGTTCGGCCACAGTTCACAGAACTGTCGAGGCCGGCTGACATGTGCCAAGTGTAGTGACACTGAACATTCCTCCGAAACATGCCAGAAGACTCCACATTGTGTCAACTGTGATGGCGAGCACGCCGCATACTCGCGTGCCTGCCCGTCCTGGAAAAGAGAAAAAGAGATTGTGACAATCAAAGTCAAAGAAAATATATCTTTCAAGGAGGCACGTAGGCGGGTGTCATACCTGTCTAAGAGCAGCTTTGCCGATGTGGCGCGTAAGGGGGCAGCGTCGCAACGGCCTCCGGCGGCTGTCAGACCCACAGGCAGTGAGTCGGCAGTTACGCCATCTGCCCCCGCGGCGGTTGCAGCTAGCGCTGCTCCGTCAACCGAGGAGAAGGGACCATCCACCCCAAAGGTGGGTGCAGCCGAGGCTGCCCCAACCTCCGAGGCCCCTTCCAGCGCTGGCAACGTCCAGCGCAGCCAAATCCCTCAGGGAACCCCATCGACCTCCGGGCTGGTGGGCGCAGGGGTCTTGCCCTCCAAGGCGGGACTCCCTCTGAAAACATCTCGCTCGCAAGAGCGCTTGTCCGGCGCCTCACACGAGGCAATGGACATTACACCTGACCCCAAGGCGCACCAAACGCCTAAGGAGCGTCGAGAATCACTCGAACGCTTCAGAAAGAACAAAACACCTATTACAGGGCCTCGAAAGGGCTCTGTAATATAAGGCATCCACTCCGTCTCCGTAAACACAGCACCAAATTCACCTTAAACATGGATACACAAATCATCCAATGGAACATCAGAGGTCTCCTTAGAAACCTTGATGATTTGCAAGAACTCATCCACAAACATAATCCAAAAGTGCTGTGTTTACAGGAAACTCACTTAAAATCTAAACACACAAACTTTCTCCGTACGTATCTTACGTTTCGCAAAGATCGCGATGATGCCGTCGCATCATCGGGTGGTGTTGCGATTCTTACTCATAGAAGCATTGCATGTCAAAATTTACAGCTACAAACGCCCCTTGAAGCAGTGGCGGTTCGAGTTGTCCTACTAAACAAACTCATCACCATCTGCTCCCTTTACATACCCCCGCATTACCAACTGAACAAACATGAATTTCACTCCTTGATCGATCAATTGCCAGAGCCTTATGCTGTTCTTGGCGATTTCAATGCGCACAGCTCTCTGTGGGGCGACTCTCGTATAGATGCGCGAGGTCGCCTTGTTGAACAGTTCCTTTTCTCTTCTGGAGCGTGCCTTCTCAATAAAAAAGAGCCCACATATTACTCTCTTGCAAACCGATCCTTTTCGTCAATAGATCTCAGTATAGTCTCCCCGTCTGTACTGCCTGAACTTGAATGGGAAGTTACCGACAACCCTTACGGTAGCGATCACTTCCCTATACTGCTAAGATCATATAAAGAAAACGAATATCCACCATACGCTCCTAGGTGGAAGATTGAGACAGCTGATTGGGAGAAATTTCGATCTCTAACTAGTATCTCATGGGCTGACCTGTCTTCATTAGAAATTGACGCTGCAGTCGAGTTTTTTACAGCATTCATAATAGATGTCGCATATAAATGTATATCAGAAGTAAAAGGCTTGGCCTGCAAACGGCGTGTACCATGGTGGAACGACGATTGTAGGATCGCTCGTAAAAAACAGAACAGGGCGTGGGGGCTGCTACGCGCTTCTCCCACTGCAGAAAATCTAGTCAACTTTAAAAAAGTAAAATCCGAAGGCAGGCGAACCCGCCGACAGGCCAGACGAGAAAGTTGGCAGAAGTTTCTATCAAGTATTAACTCGTTCAGAGATGAGGCGAAAGCCTGGAACAGGGTCAATAGGATAAGAGGGCGACAAGCACATGCACTCCCTTTGGTAAACACAGAAGGTGATACCCTACAAGATCAGGCGGACTCACTTGGGGAGCACTTTGAGAGCGTGTCAAGTGCCAACCATTACTCGCAATCCTTTCTGAAATATAAAGAAATAGAAGAATCCAAGCCACTCATCAATAAATGCCGACAGAATGAACCATATAATTGTCCATTTAGTGCTGCCGAGTTGAAAGCGGCCTTGAGCGCATGCAAGAGTTCCGCACCAGGATCTGATAGAATCTTATATGAAATGCTCAAAAACTTACACAATGACACGCAACTTACACTACTTACACTTTTCAACACCATCTGGGATGCAGGGTACCTTCCAACCGCGTGGAAGGAAGCCATTGTAGTCCCTGTTTTGAAACAAGGCAAAGACCCTTCCTCAGTGGCAAGTTACCGCCCGATAGCCCTCACAAGTTGCCTTTGTAAGGTGTTCGAAAAAATGATAAATCGGCGACTCATCTTTTTCCTTGAACAGAGCAAAATTCTTGATCCTTATCAGTGCGGCTTCCGAGAAGGACGCTCCACAACTGACCACCTTGTACGTGTAGAAGCAAATATCCGGGACGCATTTGTACACAAACAATTCTTCTTATCCATATTCCTTGATATGGAGAAGGCGTACGATACGACGTGGCGTTACGGAATCTTAAGAGACTTGTCAGAAATGGGCATCCACGGTAATATGTTTAATATAATAAAAAGCTATCTGTCAAATCGTACCTTCCGGGTAAAAATCGGCAATGCACTCTCACGTCCTTTTACGCAAGAAACGGGTGTACCCCAAGGAGGCGTGCTCAGCTGCACGCTATTTATCGTGAAGATGAATACGCTTCGTGCTTCACTACCACCCGCCATCTTTTACTCTGTCTACGTGGACGACATTCAAATAGCTTTCAAATCCTGTAACCTCGCAGTCTGCGAGACAGGTACAGCATGGCATGAACAAAGTGTCAATATGGGCAGACAAGAATGGGTTTAAGATCAATCCTAACAAAAGCTCTTGTGTTCTTTTTACAAGAAAGAGAGGACTTATCCCAGATCCCTGCATAGAACTGCGTGGACAACAGATACCTGTAAACAAAGAACACAAATTTCTAGGTGTCATATTTGACTACAGACTCACCTTCGACCCCCACATTAAACATCTCAAAGAAAAGTGTCTAAAAACAATGAACATAATCAAGCTTTTATCCCAGACTACGTGGGGTAGTGACAGGAAGTGCTTAATGAATCTCTATAAAAGCCTCATTCGATCGCGACTAGACTATGGCGCCGTTATTTATCACTCTGCCGCCCCCAGCGCGCTAAAGATGCTAGATCCTGTTCACCATCTAGGTATCCGGTTAGCCACTGGTGCTTTCAGAACGAGCCCGATTCAAAGCTTATACGCGGAATCAAATGAATGGTCCCTCCATCTACAGAGAACTTATATCAACCTTACATATTTCCTTAAAATACAATCCAATCAACAACATCCATGTTTTAACACTGTTAACGATATGACCTGCACTACCCTTTTCCATAATCGCCCCTCTGTAAGAAAGCCTTTCTCGCTACGAGTGAGGGAGCTTAGTGAAGAAATGCACGTTCCACTCCTTGAGCTTCGCCTAATGCATCCAGCCAAGCTGCTACCTCCTTGGGAGTGGCAGCTCATACAATGTGATATATCTTTCGTGGAAGTAACAAAGCATGCTCCAGAGATTGAAATCAAGATGCATTTCCGGGAACTCCAGCACAAATACTCCTGCACGGAGTTCTACACCGACGCATCAAAGTCACACGACGGGGTGTTCTATGCAGCCGTCGGTCCATCCTTCTCGGAATCCGACGTACTGCACCCGGAAACTAGTATCTTTACGGCTGAGGCCTACGCACTGCTCTCGGCCGTAAAGCATATAAACAAATCACAACTCCCGAAATCAGTTATATATACGGACTCCCTCAGTGTTGTGAAGGCCTTGATGTCTTTCTGTAATCACAAAAATCCAGTATTTGTTGAACTCTACTCCGCACTGTGCAAAGCATATATATCTAAGCAACATGTGATCATATGCTGGGTGCCTGGACATAGGGGCATCGAGGGAAACGTTCTAGCAGACCAGATGGCCACATCAATCTCATCGCATGCAGTTAATCCTACTGCTTCGGTCCCTGTCACAGACCTGAAGCCTTTCTTAAGAAGGAAACTACGAAGCCACTGGCAACGCATGTGGGACGAAGAAATAAATAATAAACTGCATGTAATAAAGCCACAATTAGGGTTCTGGCCTCCTGTAACAAAATCCCGCAGGACAGATGTCCTATTCTGCCGTCTAAGAATAGGACACACTTTTGGCACACACAACTTCTTACTCACGGGAAACGAGCCACCAACCTGTGGTAGATGCGGGGAGAGGCTGACCGTCCTCCACGTCCTACTGGAGTGTCGGGAAGCCGAACCCGAAAGAAAAAAACACTTTCTCTTAGCATACAGGCACCACATCCCCCTTCATCCTGTTATGTTACTTGGTCCAGAACCACTCTTTGACACCAACGCCGTCTTAGGCTTTTTGGAAGATGTTGTGTTTCATGTTATTAGCCCCACACGTTCGTAGCACTTCCTCTCTTCAGAGGATGCTGCTGCGATAATTTGAATAAGCACATGCCTCTAAGCCCCTGTGGTTCAAGGGCTCTGGCGAGGCTGTAGTGCTGTAAGAAATTCAACGTCTCGCATATTTTAAACAATGCATCATTCTTTTACGATGGATTTTAATCTTCACAGTCTTAGTCATTATTCATCGCCATAATTTTATAGTACATAGATTTTACGCATTTACAGCGACCATTTTTAGGCCACTTTACAGCCAAGTCACATCTTCCATAATACATCATCAACACTACCACCAGTCATGGCGCTCTTTGGCCAAACCTGGCCCTTGCGCCACAAAACAACATACATCATCATCATCATCATCTTGTGGTAGGGAACTATACTGCCTACATACAGCAACGGACTACTGAGCCGAGGCACAAAATGATTCGCTGATGTCGCGCTTGCAGTAGAAGTAATGCACATCGACAGTTGCAAGGATTATATGTCCTGTCACTGTGAGTCTCTGATGTGCCACGCATGCTCATTCTCCCTCTATTTGCAAGCACTCGCCACATGTTTCACCCCCCGCAGGGGCGTCTGCGCAAGCAGGCGTTTGGTGTGTTGAGACACCACGGACCCGCGCACACGAGGGTTGGACCCTCCCGCGTGTAGTCGTGCGCGGCTTAGCCGTGTCCGGGGAAAGGGGGATCCTGGAGATTGAGCCGATGCCGGGTGATATAGACCTTTAAGGCCCCCCGGCGGAGGCAACACACCTCTTTGGCCTCTGCTTCACGTAGACGGCACCCCCGGGCTGACCCACGCGGGGGAAATCGGTAGTCGCCTCTTCCTGTCTCTCTCTTCTCAAACCTTCGTCTTTATCTCTCACTTTACACCTTTCCTGTCTTCTTCTCTCTTCCATTTACTTCCTTTCTCCACGGCGGCAAGGGTTAACCTTGTGTGGATATCCTACCTTGGGTACACCATATTGGGTTATAGTGATAGCGTACGGCTGGCGTCGTGCAGGCTTGTACACAAGCTGTGCCGCGTCCCCTCGTTGGGCTCCGTGGTGGGCGGTCGGCGCTGTTGCCGAACATGCACTTTTTCCTATGGCAGCGCAAGCCTCTATTGTTTATGATCGGCGTCTGAAGAGATGCCGCACCGAAGTACCATTTCAATTTTCATTTCAAAGCAACGCCCCAACATTTCCAAAGTACTATGTAGTGCATAGTGAAAGCACCATTCCGGTAAGGAAACTCTCTCCTTTCCTGGTAGCGAAGTGTCTGAAAGACAAAATCGGACCAACATACAAAGCATCCAAAATGTCTAGCGGGGACCTCCTCCTAGAACTGTATAACAAAGATCAAGCAGATAAGCTCTCTGAACTTACCAGTATTGGCGACGCGACAGTGACTGTTTCAGCCCACAGAACACTTAATACAAGCAGGGGAGTAATATGTGAAGAAGACTTTATTGGCTTAAGTGACGAAGAACTGCTGGAAGGTTTCCAGGAACAAAATGTGACAAAGGTACAAAGAATAGTAATCCGTAGAAACGACCAAGAAATCCCCACCAAACATGTCATACTTACATTTGGCACAAGCGTAATGCCTACCTCTCTGGATGCAGGGTACGTAAAAGTAAACGTCAGACCATATATCCCGAACCCAAGACGGTGTTTCAAGTGTCAAAGGTTCGGACATGCTTCACATGCATGCCGAGGCCAAACAACCTGTGCTAAATGCAGCTCAACTGATCATCAATCTGAAAACTGCACTTCTTCCCCACATTGTACTAACTGTAAAGGAGACCATCCAGCCTACTCGTGGTCTTGCCCATGCTGGAAAAAAGAAAAAGAAGTAATAGCACTAACTGTCAATGAAAAAATATCGTTCTTTGAAGCCCGAAAACGACTGTCGTACCTTTCGCGACGCAGTTATGCCGATGTGACGAAGGTGGGGGCATCGTCACAGAGGCCTGAGGAGTCCTGCGAGCCCACGCACAGTGGTCCCGTAGTGACGCCTCCCGCCCCAGTGGTGGTAGCAGCCAGTCCTGCTCCATCATCTTCGCAGACCCTGCAGACACCAGTCCCGCAGGGCCCTAAGATCAAGCGAACACCAAGGCCCGAGACACGTGTCTCGGCGCCAAGCTCTCGGTCCTCCAGCGCCTCAGAGAGAGCGATGAGGCGCTGGAGGACCGGAGCTGGAGGCTGGAGGACCCAAGGAGAAGCGCTCTCTGGAGCGCTTAAAGAGGGACAAGCTCCCAATAACTACCCTAAATAAGGAGGCGATAACCTAATGGGTTATCGCTCCATTGTATCTATTTTCTTCAGATCCATGTCACCTAACATCTTTCTCATCTCCTACTCACTCGTTAATATCATTTTTACCTTTCAATTTTATAATGCCTTTTATGATCCAATGGGGCTGTAGAGGTCTCTTAAATAACTTGGGTGACATCAAAGACATGTTAATAAACTTCTCTCCTGTGGCCCTGTGCCTACAGGAAACAAACCTAGGCGAAAAACACAAACATTTTAAAAGGTTTCACTGTTGTACGGCGCGACCGTACTCAGGCGAACCGGCTGTCAGGTGGTGTAGCCATTGTCCTGCCAGGTGGTATAGCAGCCAGAGAAGTTCCCATTAACACTCACATAGAAGCCGTTGCTGTCACCGTTTTAGCTCACAAAACCCCCCGCAGGGGCGTCTGCGCAAGCAGGCGTTTGGTGTGTTGCGACACCACGGACACGAGCACACGAGGGTTGGACCCTCCCGCGTGTAGCCGTGCGCGGCTTAGCCGTGTCCGGGGAAAAGGGGATCCTGGGGGTTGAGCCAATGCCGGGTGCTCGGACCTTTACGGCCCCTCGGCAGCGGCAACACACCCCTTTGGCCTCGGCTTCACGTAGACGGCACCCCCGGACTGACCCACCCGGGGGAAATCGGTAGTCGCCTTTTCCTGTCTCTCTCTTCTCAAACCTTCGTCTTTATCTCTCACTTTACATCTTTCCTGTCTTCTTCTCTCTTCTATTTACTTCCTTCTTGGCGGCAAGGGTTAACCCTGTGTGGCTATCCAATCTTGGGTACACCATATTTGGTTATAGTGGCGGCGTACGGCTGGCGTTGTGCAGACTTGCATGCAAGCTCTGCCGCGTCCCCTCGTTGGGCTCCGTGGTGGGTGGTCGGCGCTGCTGCCGAATTTTTTATACATTTTCATGGAAACTTCTTTCCCCAAACTTCCTGATCGCCCTCAGAAACGAGGGCGCACCGAAGAGCTCTTTCAATTTTTCGGACGACAAGTCCACAACTTTCCTCGATTCCACGTCATTCACTCAGAAAAGCCAGACAAACTAGTGCGATCCATTTCACCGTTCCTTGTTTCCAAGTCTTTGACCGAAGTTTTCGGTACAGGATATAAGGTGTCGAGAATGTCAAGTGGCGATCTCCTTTTGGAGCTCCAAAATCAGAAGCAGTATGAGAAGCTGCCGAAACTTGTGTCATTTGGGGAGACCCAAGTAACAGTAACCCCGCACCGCACCATGAACACAAGCCGCGGTGTTGTCTCGGACGATGACTTGCTGGAGCTCACTGAGGATGAACTCTTGGAGGGCTTCAGTGACCAGAACGTTATCAATGTTAAAAGAATTAAGATCAGGCGTGACAGCAAAGAAATCAAGACCAAACACCTTATGTTGACTTTCGGCTCAAGTATTCTGCCCGAGTCTGTAGAGGCCGGGTACATCAAGCTCCGTGTTCGGCCATATGTGCCAAATCCCCTAAGGTGTTTTAAATGCCAACGCTTCGGCCACAGCTCGCAGAGCTGCCGAGGCCGTCAAACCTGTGCGAAGTGCAGTGCACACGAAAATACTTCTGAAGCTTGCGTGAACACTCTCCATTGTGTAAACTGTGAAGGCGAGCACGCCGCATACTCGCGGTCGTGCCCGTCCTGGAAAAAAGAGAAAGACATAGTCACAATCAAAGTAAAGGAAAACATATCATTCAAAGAGGCACGCAGGCGGGTAGCATACTTGCCAAAGAAAAGCTTTGCCGAAGTGGCGCGTCAGGGGGCAGCGTCACAACGGCCTCCGGCGGCTGTCCGACCCACAGGCAGTGAGTTGGCAGCTACGCCGTCTGCCCCCACGGCGGTTGTAGCTAGCGCTGCACCGTCAACCCTGAATGAGGGATCATCGACCCCGCAGGTTGGCGCAGCCGAGGCTGCCCCGGCCTCCCCGGCCCCTTCCTGCGCTGGCAACAGCCGGCGCAGCCAAATCCCTCAGGGAACCCCATCGACACACAAGGCACCAGTATTGACCATATCCATTTTATTTCAAAATAGAAATGTCCATTATTTGTGCCATTTAGTCAAATGCGGTGTAGGCATGCCTGGTAGTGCATCCTAAAGCCACATGGCATGACAAATTAGCTTATGGGATTGCAAGTACAAATAGGTCAGTACTAGCTGCTGTTCCCGAGTCTGACAGAACACAAAGTCCAAGTAGACAGCATGCAGGATGCAACACAAAACAAGAGTTGCCACCTTTCTACGATCATGCTCACCTCTCCCTGTCGTCGGGCACCATTTTTTGTCCCTGTGCATACGTCACAATAGGACTCGCATGATGCTGTCTTTCCATGAAGTCCTGCAGGTCTCTAATAAAAAATTAAATGCAAGTAGCACTAGAACGTTAGTACACCAGCAAAGCTGCTGCATTTGCACAGGCAAAACTTGGAACATTGTTGCAAAACAGAGAAAGGATGTTTCTGCTCTTTAATTGATTTGTATACACTTATACATATCCCATTGCCATCAGGGACCAGGCTGGAGTGAGAAACATTGGCGTCGAACAAATCACTTAGCCAAATTGCACACATGGCTTGCGGAAAGCATAACTGTACATGACAGTGGTACAATTTCTTATAAAATGAATGATGGACAAGGATGCACTACAAGAATAAGCTATTCTCTGAAGCTGACACTCGTTAAATTGCATGCTCAGTCATTTTTTATTTGATTTGAGCATAATGTATTTCAGGAATTTCCTACGTCTAGAAACAGCCAGTTTTGTTACTAATTTCATGTAGACGCTGTGAATAAGAATTTAGGTACGTCTTAGTTGAACTATGCGCTGGCATAAGAGACCATGAATAATATAAAAGCTCTGCGAACACTTACCCCTCAAAACCGCACTCGGCAGCGGCGCTGCCGGATTTATTATTATTTGTCCGCACTCTCTTGTACGCTCTCTCGAGCAACTTCCATTTATTGGTCACTTGGACCACGGTGAGGCAGCAGCCGAATCCATCATTGAGCGAGTCTGTCAAGAACAGCATCAGCTGCTTTTTGGTCCTGCGTGCAGAACAAAACAAATGCAACGCAAATACACAAACGCATCGAATGCTAAGCCTCACCTCACCTTTGCCCGATGCGGCCAAAGTGCTCCTTAAAATTTTCTATGACAAATTTAGTTCTGCGGCCGCTCCACAAGGCTTCTTCGCTGTCGTGTTGCCGAGTCGGCATGGCTGCCGCGTCCACGGCAGTAGCTTCGGTAGTACGCGGCGTGGCGTCTCCGCAACGCGAAGTTGCGGTTCCAGACTGCTCCGTTCGCTCAGAATCCGCGGCGAAACCCCCCGGTGTGCAAAGCACCCTCACCCTTCTTCCATCTGCAAAAATAAGGGAAGAAATGTCGCCACTTCGCACATATACAAACCATGCTATTATGCTTACACCATGCTTAGAGTACAATAGCAAACTTACCTGCTGTAGAGTAATGATGATGTTTGAGGTTTAATGGCGCAAGGGCCAGGTATGGCCAAAGAGCGCCATGCTAGTGGTAATAAATATGTCGTGGTTTGGTGGGATCTGTGAATTTAATGTGACGTGGCTGTAAAGGGGCCTAAAAGAGTTGTGTAAATTGCAATAAAAATACGCGTATAAAATTATGGCAATGATTAATGACGTGTACTATGATCACTAAAATGATTAAGAAAGAATGTTGCTATATATAAAATATATAGTAGAGTAGAGTAAAGCTCGGCATCACCATCGAAGGTAATGACGCCAAACTCATCGTAAATTGGATACAGCTCTGTCGGGCTGCCATCTATTTCTGCTAGTACAGACATTTTACTTGCGGCGTCTACTTCGCTCACTTCAACTCGTCTGCTATGGCGGTAGGGTCGCGCGGCTGCACCTGTTCCCAGCCAGGTTCAAAGGTGCACTGCACCGCGGCGACCCCTAACCACGCACTCCGCGCAATCGAGGACGAGAGTGCAGGGGGCGCCTCTAAACCTCAGGGAATCGAGGGTTTAGGTGTAACGCACCCTGGATGAGTGCAGAAAGTGCAGAGAACCCAAGCCGAATTGAATAGACCTATAGTTAGTCCATGTTATTTCTGTGTCTTGCTCCCTGTTTTGCAAGAAAGTAATACTTGAGTAAAAGTTGATTAGTTTCTTGTTTTCCTCCTAGATCTCGGCGAACGACTAGGCATGATGCTGCTCGGTCCCACCGCACTGGCTCTTTTCATTGCTTTCAACATCGCCGCAGGTAGTCTTTCGCCGACAATTTTGACTTCCTTCAGGGGCATATCAGTGTATACCTACCGGCAATGCCCGCGCCGCTTTTCATATTCGATTGTTGCTTGCTCAACGAAGACACCGAGGGGAATATACCTTTGAAGGGCCTTCAAAGATGAGTCAGACGGCCGGCCGCCTGCTCTTGCGCCTGTACAGCTTCTGGATGTCCCTTGCGATATGAGGGTTGATGGGACGCGGGGGACGGTCACCAGAGGATGGGGGCACTTGACCGAGGTGGCCACGAGGTTCGAGGCCTCACCCCAGACTTCCATAGCCCTCTCCCAACCCTCAGGGTTAGGCAGCTCCCTTACCAAGGCTCGTAAGGAGGTGTCGTGGTCCCGAAGCAAGCAGGTGGTATCAGGCGGGCTGTCGTCGACGGCGTCGAGTACGGGCTGTTCCGGAGCTGTCGCCACACTGTCAGGTGGACCTGGTACATCGGCCAGGGTAGAGCCCGGGGCGCTAGGGAGTGGGTACAGTGGAGTATCTGCAGACGGTGATCAAGAGTGTTCGTCAGACGGTCAGCCGTACTGGGCGTCATAGGTCCGGGGTGGTGTTCTGGTTGCGCGGCAGGAATGGAGGCCTAGGGGTTATCGCTGGGCGCTGAAGGAGGGGCAGGCGCACGTGGGGCTCGCCGAGAAGCCGCGCGGGCCAGGGCATCCTGCTTCGCGTGCCACAGGGTGTGGTTCGCGAGACCTCGGGTGGATGGAAACGACGCCTCACAGTGGGGACACTGGTGGCGGCCCCGGGTGGTAGGGGCCTCCAAGCTGCGTTCTGTGAAGCAGGCGTAGCAGGAAGGCCTCTGCGTGAGCTCGGCCCCACAGAGAGGGCACCGGTTGTGCTTGGTGTTGATGCGGACCCCGTGTTCCTGCTCCAAGTGGCGATGTCGGGACTGCCGACGAGAAGTCCACGATACGCCTCCGTAGGAGGCCCGGCAATCTGCTTCGCAGCACCTGACGACGCTTGGGAACGGGAAGTGCAAGTGGAGTACCTGCCCTTCCCGAGACGGTTGTCGAGCAAGACTGGATGCACTGGAGGTGGTCAGGGATGCCTCCTAGCTCGCCAGGGATGACCAGACCGAGGCTCCTGACGTGAGGCACCTGCTTGCAGCCTTGGAACATCGTGGGGACCGCCGCGGCCGCGAAGGGGTTGTCATGCGGCCAGAGGGGGACACCAACGCTCCAGGAGGCTAGAGGTGGAGGGGTCTGGCCAGTGGAGGGGTCTGGCCAGAGGTGGAGGGGTCTGCAAATTTTTGCAGCGGCACACTCAAATAAGGCGTGGTTATGTTTCAATGTGGCTGCAGTTTGGGCACCAGCCTGCGCAACCGCTGTCGGGTTGGGAGCAATTGCCATTTCCTTTTTTATGTCCAAATCCTGTACTTCCCGTGGGAGCCTCATATTCTTTAGGTGGCTCTTCTTTATGTGATTCATTTTTGCCTTGTCCTCCGGTGATAGTTGGTTTTGTTAGTCTTGGTAATTCGGGCGAGCGTATCGGTGTCTATTTTAATGTACGGTGCCTCCTCTAGCATGGATTTGGTGGTGGCTGCGGCCTTGTAAAATTCGGGGGGCGGGGGGGGGACTCAGCCTGTGGGCCTGGGTATCTGCTGTGATCTAAAACGCTTCGGTTTGTGCTGTTCCAGTACAGCATTAGTCCCTTGCCTATATAGTCAGCTGACCCCGCAGGGGCGTCTGCGCAAGCAGGCGTTTGGTGTGTGGCGACACCACGGACCCGAGCACACGAGGGTTGGACCCTCCCGCGTGTAGCCGTGCGCGGCTTAGCCGTGTCTGGGGAAAGGGGGATCCTGGGGGTTGAGCCGATGCTGGGTGATTGGACCCTTAAGGCCCCCCGGCGGAGGCAACACACCTCTTCGGCCTCGGCTTCACATAGACGGCACCTCCAGGCTGACCCACCTGGAGGAAATCGGCAGTCACCTTTTCCTGTCCTTCTCTTCAATCTTCGTCTTTCTCTCTCACTTTCAGTCTTTCCTGTCTTCTCTTCGCTTCTTATCACTTCCAGACTTCCCGGTGGCGAGGGTTAACCTGGTGTAGTTATCCAACCTTGGGTATCGTATATTAGGTTATAGCGGCGATGCATGGCTGGCGTCTGCAGGTATTTTTCCGACCTTGTAGCGTCCCCTTGTTGGGCTCGGTGGTGGGTGGCCACCATCGCCGCCGAATTTTACAATTTTTTATGGCTGAAGCTTTTCCCCTATTACCTGATCGCTCCCTGAAGAGGGGGCGCACCGATGAACCTTTCAGCTTTTTTATGCAACCAAAAGAGCCCTTCCCGAAGTATCACGTCGTTCACAGTCAACACGAAACTAAGACTGTCCGTATGTTATCACCTTTTCTTGTAGCGAAATCCCTCACTGAAGCAATAGGCCCAGGATATAAAGTAACGAAGATGGGAAGCGGTGATCTTCTTCTCGAAGTTCGCGACAAGCCACAGTACGACAGACTCTCAAAACTTGTAGCGTTTGGGGACATTCCCGTCTCAGTAGGCCCACACAGGACAATGAATACAGTGCGCGGGGTCATCTCGGAAGATGACCTTCTGGAGCTTAGTGAAAGTGAATTACTGGAGGGATGGCAAGAACAGAACGTTGTCAAGGTGCAAAGGATTAAAATAAGAAGAGATGACAAAGAAATACCAACTAGGCACATTATCATAACTTTTGGAACTAGCATTCTTCCTGAATCAATCGAGACCGGTTACTGCAAGCTACGTGTCAGACCATACATTCCAAACCCACGTCGATGTTTTAAGTGTCAACGTTTTGGGCACGGGTCCCAAACCTGCAGAGGGCGCGCTACTTGTGCCAAGTGTAGCTCCGTCGAACACTCTTCTGACGTTTGCAGTTCAACAACCCACTGTGCCAACTGTGAAGGAGACCACCCTGCTTACTCGCGATCCTGCCCTTCGTGGAAAAAAGAAAAATAATAGAACTCAAGGTAAAACTAAATCTGACTTTCCCAGAGGCACGCAAGCGTTTCTATACCAACAATCAGACCAGTCCCTCTTACACCGATGTGGCGCGCCGGGGGGCAGCACCACATCGTTCGGCGCCCGCCCAAGTCACTCGGAGAGTGACGACGGTCACGCCATCCGCCCCCCTGACTGGGACAGCCAGCGCTGTTCCGTCTCCCGCAAATGAGGGCCAGCAGACCTCCGGGCCTGTTGTACCCAGGGCCACTGCCCGTACAGATCGGCCCACCACTCTCGCGAAACTGCCTGCTCCGCAGGCAGTATCCACCGCCTCAGACGAGGTGATGGATACAAGCACAAATTCGGCGTCTCAGACGCCCAAGGAACGGCGCAGCTCCCTCGAGCGCGCCGGGAAGAAAGAGAGAGCTCGTATCAAGGGGCCTGAAAAGGTCTCGTGAGCTTATATAATCTATATTTCTTAGACACACAGCACAAAACACATACAATATGGATACGCAGATAATACAATGGAACGTCAGGGGTTTACTCCACAACCTAGACGACATTAAGGAACTCTTAAATAAGTATAATCCAAAGATGCTGTGTGTCCAAGAAACACATCTTAATCCTTCACACACGAACTTTCTCCGGCAGTATGCCATATACCGAAAAGACCGCAACGACGCTCATGCCTCGTCTGGCGGTGTGGCAATAATTGTAGATAAGGGTGTTGCTTGCCGGCAATTACAACTTAGAACACCCCTAGAGGCAGTTGCAGTTCGTACGATACTGTTTAATAAACTAGTAACAGTTTCCTCAGTATACATCCCTCCGAACTGCCATCTTTCGAAAACGGATTTCCAAAGCTTTATTAATGAACTGGTCGAACCTTATATTGTCGTCGGAGATTTCAATGCACACAACACCCTTTGGGGAGGTTGTCGTTGTGATGCCAGGGGACGCCTAGTAGAAAGCCTCCTCTTCACTACAGGTGCATGTTTGCTAAATAATAAAGAGCCTACATTCTATAGCGTGGCAAACAAGACATTTTCATCGATCGATTTGAGCATTGCATCTGGTACACTCGTTCCGTATCTAGAGTGGAACGTGCTTAAAAACCCATATGGGAGCGACCATTTTCCAATTATCACAAAATCAACAAAACATGATCAATGCTCCCCACGCGTCCCCCGCTGGATAGTCGAGTCAGCCGACTGGAAACGTTATAAAGAACTTACCCGCATGACCTGGGAAGACATCTCTGCACTTTCTATTGATGACGCCGTGGCATATCTGACAGCATTTATAGTAGATGCGGCGTCACTGTGTATCCCTGAATCAAATGGTTCGCCCACTAGGCGACGTGTTCCCTGGTGGAATGCGGAGTGCAAAGAAGCTCGTAAGAATCAAAATAAGGCGTGGAGTCACCTTCGCGAATCTCCAACTGCTGAGAATCTAATCAATTTCAAGAAAATAAAGTCACTAGGCAGAAGAACACGCCGCCGGGCCAAACGGGAAAGTTGGCAAAAATACATTAGTAGCATCAACTCATATACAGACGAGCGGAAAGCCTGGAATAGGGTCAACAGAATAAAAGGCCGCGAAACTCATCCTCTAACTTTGGTAAACACTCAAGGAGACACTATTGAGGACCAGGCTGATTCGCTAGGAGCACATTTTCAGTACATCTCCAGTTCATCTCATTACTCAGATACATTTCAAAGATATCAGCGACAAGCGGAACGGCAGCCTCTGAATCAGAGAGGAAATAAAAACGAACCTTACAACCGGCCATTTAACATGGTGGAATTTCAGGCTGCACTGAAGTGCTGCAACAGATCAGCTCCTGGTGGCGATCGAATAGTTTATGAGATGATCGAACACCTACACGCCGAAACACACAAAACACTACTATCACTCTTTAATTCCATATTCACCGCCAGTTATATTCCATCTGTCTGGAAGCAAGCAGTCGTAATTCCTATTCTCAAAGAGGGCAAGGATCCAACTTCGGTCAGTAGCTACAGGCCTATAGCCCTGACAAGCTGCCTATGCAAACTATTTGAGAAAATGGTAAATAGACGCCTAATTCATTATCTTGAAAGCAACACAATACTCGACCCCTTGCAGTGTGGTTTTAGGGAGGGTAGATCTACGACAGATCACCTTGTCCGTATGGAGGCGAATATCCGAGATGCGTTCGTGCACAAGCAGTTTTTATTAGCGGTATTTTTAGACATGGAAAAGGCATACGACACAGCCTGGCGTTTTGGAATTCTTCGTGATCTGGCTAGTATGGGTGTCAGAGGCAATCTGTTGAACCTGATCCAAAGCTACCTCTCTAATCGTACGTTCCGTGTGAGGATTGGTGAAGTGCTGTCTCGTCAATTTACGCAGGAAACAGGTGTTCCACAAGGCGGTGTACTGAGCTGCACGCTCTTCATCGTAAAAATGAATTCCCTCTACAGCGTAATACCACGAACAATGTTTTATTCAGTGTATGTGGATGATGTACAGATAGGATTTAAATCATGCAACATTTCTATCTGTGAGCGACATATACAGCTTGGCCTAAACAAAATATCTAAGTGGGCTGACGAGAATGGATTCAAGTTAAACCCCCAAAAAAGCACATGCCTTCTATTTTCGAAAAAGAGAGGTATATTACCTGACCCTGCTATCTATCTTAATAGACAACGGCTATCTGTCAGCCACGAACATAAATTTTTAGGAATCATCTTAGACTCCAAACTAACATTTGTCCCTCACCTTAAATATCTGAGAGCGAGATGTCTGAAGACAATGAATTTGCTAAAGCTCTTGTCCCGCACATCTTGGGGAAGTGACAGGAAATGCCTTTTGAGCCTCTACAAAAGCCTTATACGGTCCCGTCTCGACTATGGAGCAATAGTATATAGCTCTGCTGCACCTAGTGCTTTAAAGATGCTAGATCCCGTTCACCACTTGGGTATACGCCTGGCTACAGGCGCTTTTAGGACAAGTCCCGTAGAAAGCCTGTATGTGGAGTGTAATGAATGGTCATTACATCTCCAAAGGACATATTTAACCTTTTCCTATGCTCTCAAGGTCAAATCAGATGTTCAGCATCCATGTCACTCACTTATTCATGAAGAGTCTACAGCCAGATTATTTCGTAACCGCCCAGCTATTAGACCTCCGTTGAGCCTTCGCTTGACAACACTGGCAGAAGAAACAGGTGTCCTAATCCCAGAGAATGTCCAAATGGCACCCACTCGCCTGCTCCCACCATGGGAATGGCAGACCATTGAATGTGACGTCTCCTTCGTAGAAATAACTAAGAGGGCACCAGAAGCACATATACAATTCCATTTTCGTGAACTTCAGGAGAAGTACTCCTGTACAGAATACTATACAGACGCTTCCAAGTCCTCTAAAGGAGTTTCCTACGCAGCTCTGGGACCTTCATTTTCAGTATCCGGGGCACTAAATCCACACACAAGTATATTTACAGCTGAAGCCTACGCTATACTATCGGCTATTCAAAACATAAGGCTCACAAAACTTTCTAGGGCTATTGTGTTTACAGATTCATTGAGTGTAGTCAGAGCCCTACTTAGTCCAAGAAAATACAAGAACTCAGTTTTTAGTGAGCTGTACAGTCTGTTGTGCTCCCTATATATGTGCAATCAAGTTATTGTCATATGCTGGGTACCTGGCCACAAAGATATAAAAGGCAACGAAGCTGCTGACGAAAGCGCTAGGTCAGTAATTTTTAGTCATGCAGATTCAAATATCCCCATCCCTGCCACAGACCTAAAGCCCTTTCTACGCAGTAAATTGAGGAATCACTGGCAGGGCGAATGGGACACACAGGCAATGAATAAGCTTCACATAATAAAACCAAAACTGGGGAACTGGATAAATGGGAAAATAGCAAGGTACAAGGAAGTACTCCTTTGCCGTTTAAGGATAGGCCACACATACGGTACCCACTCTCATCTCTTGACTGGGGGCGATCCTCCAACCTGCGTTAAGTGTGGCAATAGTCTTACAGTCCTCCATGTTCTAATTCAGTGCCGTGCAATAGAAACAGACAGGAAAAAGTATTTCCCTGCTGCATGCCGCGAGAATTTACCCCTTCACCCTGCATTTTTTCTTAGCGATGAACCTCTTTTTAATCTGCAAACAGTTTTAGAGTTTTTAGCCGAAACGGACACCCTGAAAATCATCTGGCCAGGCAACTTTTAGCACACGACTAACAGCCCTGCTTTTCAAGGGCTCTCTTGAAACTCTGTTGTCAATGTTAAGTTTTATTGCATCATGTTTTAACGAAAGCCGATTGCCATAGCCCACATCACATCCTAGTCACCGTCATTATTTTAGCACCTATGTATTCTACTCCACTTACAGCGGAAGTTTTTAGGCCCTTTTACAGCCATATCTCATTTACCATGATGAGATCATTGTGCACGTCATCCACAACACATCGTCAACATTACCACCTGTCATGGCGCTCTTTGGCCAAACCTGGCCCTTGCGCCATAAAACACTACACATCATCAACCAAAAATCTCTATGGAAGTGACCACTTTCCTGTAACGTTAAATTTTATACATAAACATGAATGCAATCCACATACCCCCCCAATAAAGCTAGCCTCCGCGGAATGGAATCATTTTAAGGAATCAGCTTACTTATTACGACATGTTACCACCAATTTTAGCATAGGTGAAACATTAACCTATTTTACTTGTTTTGTACTCGAGGAATTCAATCCACAAACACAAGGACTCTCATGTAAAAGATGGGTTTCCTGGTGGAATGAACAGTGTAGACCGGCACGAAAGAAACAAAACAAAGCGTGGGGTTTGCTGCGTCGCTCCCGACTGCAGAAAACCTGACAATTTAAACTGACAAAATTGCAAGGAAGGCGCACGCGGAGTCGCAAGGAGTGCTAGCTGGAAGAGGTATGTCATGGGCATCACTTCCCTGCAGGGGCGTCTGCATCAGCAGGCGTTTCGTGTGTTGTGACACCACGTACCCGAGCACACGAGGGTTGGACCCTCCTGCGTGTACCCGTGCGCGGCTTAGCCGTGTCCGGGAAGAGGGGGATCCTGGGGGTTGAGCCAATGCCGGCTGTTCGGACCTTTACGGCTCCTCGGCGGCGGCAACACACCCCTTTGGCCTCGGCTTCACGTAGACGGCGCCCTCGGACTGACCCACCCAGGGAAATCGGTAGTTGCCTTTTCCTGTCTCCCTCCAACCTTCGCGTTTCTCTCACTTTCCATCTTTCCTGTCTCCTTCTCATTTATTTAGTACTTCCGAGCTTCCTGGCAGCAAGGGTTAACTTTGTGTGTAGCCAACCTAGGTTATGTCATATTTGGCTATAGTGGCAACGTACAGCTGGCGTTTGCAGGCCCTGCAGCATCATCTTGTTGGACTCCATGGTGGGTGGCTGGCGTTGCTACCGAAAACTGCACGTCTACGCATGGCTACTTCCTTCCCTCCACTACCTGATCGCCCTCACAAAAGAGGGTGCACCGCAGTTGTTTTTCAGTTTTTCGGACGCCAAGTGCACAACTTCCCTCGGTTTCATGTAGTACACTAAAAAAAAAAGAACAGGCAAACCAGTGCGAATCGTCTCACCATTCCTTGTTTCGAAGTCTTTAACTGAAGTTTTTGGTCCAGGATATAGGGCGCTGAGGATGGCAAGCGGTGATCTCCTCTTGGAGCTCCGCGATCAGAAGCAGTATGAGAAACTGCCAAAGCTAGTGTCATTTGTTGAAACCCAAGTAATCGTAACCCCGCACCGTACTATGAATACCACCCGTGGCGTAGTTTCAGGTGATGATCTTTTGTAGTTAACTGAAGCGGAACTCTTGGAGGGCTTAAGTGAACAGAATGTGATCAATGTTAAAAGAAATAAGATGAGACGAAATGGCAAAGGAATGCAAACCAAGCACTTGATAATTACCTTCGGCTCAAGTATCCTGCCCGAGTCAATCGAGGCAGGGTACATTAAGCTCCGTGTTCGGCCATACGTGCCAAAACCACTGAGATGTTTCAAATGCCAACGTTTCGGCCACAGTTCGCAGTGCTCCCGAGGCCGCCAAACCTTTGCGAAATGCAGTGGCAATGAACACACCTCTGAAGCTTGTGAGAACTCTCTCCACTGTGTAAAATGTGATGGGGAGCACGCCGCGTACTCGCGGTCGTGCCCATCCTGGAAAAGGAAATTTGTCACAATCAGTCAAAAGCCCACGGCACCAATGCAGTCACCAGGGAGGCTCCTTGGCCCGCAGTCCATGCCAGGCCAGTCCAGGTGCAGCCAGGGGCCACCGGAGGATGGGCCCGTCGGGTGAGCAGGCAAAGAGAATAGAAAAACCGCTGGCCCATCAATCACCAGAAAGGACCGGGCCCTGGGCTGGTTGAAGGTCCAGGAACGCCTGGAGGTCAGGCCGGGCAGTAGAATGGGACTAAGTCCAATGGCTCATACCCCCGCTGGGAATGCACACACCCTCAAATGGTGGGCTCCGGAGGTTGCGACCTGAAAAGAATCGTCGTGCAAGGTCCCTGCAGCATGTGGGAACAGTGGAGGTCCCAAGGGCAAGGTTAAGAACAGATACTACGATCTGATTCTTACCTACAATACCCTCTTAGCCGATAGGCCGAGAAGAGCAGCCATGTCCAGACCACGTATTTCCGTGAAGCAGTTCATACACGTTAAGACGATCTCGCTGCTGCACCAGATGACCTAGCTCCCTTGCGTTCCCGTTCGGTCGGCCCCTCCCAGGGCTCTAGGCATCTGCGTGTGAATCGAGCTCACAATTGAAATCGTCGAAAAAGATTACCTCACGCTGATCTAGAAAATATCCATCCAAGGATTTGAAAAGCTATTGGGACTTGTAGACCGTGCCGAACCATGAATACGCAGGAATCTTAGGTGTAGAGAGAAATACGCAGTTGAAATCCAGCACGTTTCCAAGGTGATAGGTGATGGTGGCGTACGTAAAGAAGCAATCAATATTAAAAGCTCGTTTAAACATCAAAACATCGCTTCATTTGAAAACGTTTGCCTCCTGCAGGAAGAGGAGTTCGCAGACTGATGAACTGGCAAAGGTGACTACCTCTGCCTGCGTTTGGACACTACGAAAGGCATGTGAATTAAAGGTGTTCACTATGTTTCTCATGCATAGTGCTAGAAAAAGCGAGAAGGTGCTCGTAACCGTTCAAGTTTTTTCGGTAACGCGCACAAGTATAACCTGCCCATCCTGAAATTGGAGGAGCTATGTCTTCCAGTGGGTGAGCTTTTCCAATATTGCAAGGGGGAGGGGCATATTTGTTGGGAAATTGTCCAGTTGTAGCGTTCTCAGTCTAAAAGGGCTTTCACATTAAGCACATGCGTGGTGCAGGCGTGTGCTGTCTGCGTATAGCTTAGAAAAAGCTATGCTACCATACACGTGCAAAAACCTCATCAAGCGGGGTGGTTGGTGCAGACACGATCGGAAGCCGTGTGCCGTGCCGCACGAGACATATTGTCCAAGCCAGCCAATACGTTGCAGGAAGGAAGGAAGCAGAAACGGAGGGCAAGACAAGGCATATTGGCCAGTTATCAGACCGGCTGGCTACACTGTGCTGGGGAAAGGGCGTAAAGGGAATCAGATTATCGGAGAGATGTTACGAAAAAGAAGAGCAAAAAAGAAAGGAGAAAGGATAAGAGAATACGGTACTGCTTAAAGTCTGTCTCTCAGACCACTTTTCCGCAAAAAGTGTAACAACGCTTTCAAAGCCCTCTGTGCTGATAACGGTCTTTGCCACTGTCCCAGAACCCTTTACTACGACAAAGGGCATTTGTCAAGACTAACACTCTTGAAAGTTATTTGCAGGGCGCACTGAAGCGGTTACACTAACAAACAGGGTTCCCAGTTCAAACAAAGTAATCGGAAAGATCGGTAAACCTAGCCAAAAAGTTGGCAACTTGAGCCAAGGACAGTAAAAATAGCTAAGAGTAACGAGGCATGTGTGAAAACAGCTGCGACGTATTTATTTAAACGACTAAATTGTATTTTTTTCCCGAAAACGTCAGTAAAGCATGAACATTGGAAAATCACAACTGCTCGGATTCAATCCTAAATTGTTGACTTAAACAATAACTTTGTGCGGGATGACAAAGTGTCTTGCTCTCTCCCACTAAAATAAACTAATCATTCGTCGTACGTGGCTTTTCTTAAAATGACTAGAAGAGTGTCTTAATGACGTTAAAAGTCGCTACGGCATGAGTGCACTCAGCATCACATTTGCTGGGATTCAAGCATGAATTGTAATGTTCACTTTCGCAATCATTTCTTGCGGGATGACGAAGTCCGAGCAGTTAAGATTCCTGAGTCGCAGTCAGAACTTGGTCCCAAGAATTGACTCAAGCAATTCGTCGGGCGTTCGATTTTTAATGTCGTTCTTGATTAACGTTACGCTTGAGAATACTCGTTGAGCTTTAGCGTTAGAAATGGGTAAGACGAGCAATTTCGTTGCCCTTTGCGGCAAGGTGGGCCATAGGATTCGAGTCAGACGGGTCCTTGTAGGCGTATTCTTTGGTCGTAAAGAAGTGGTTGATATGAAGCGATTACTTTAAGCTGCTGCAGGTACCTTAGCTCTCGTTCGAGCTACTGTTTCGAGCACGCGAGAACTCCGGTCGGCAACTCTTGTAGGGATTCCATTGCGCATGGCCCGAGGATCGATTGCAGACTTATGGCTCTGAGCTTTCAGAGCAGCGAGGTGGAATTTGCCAACCGTTTCGGTCAATCACAGGCACAGGCTTGGTGGAGGCAAAACACCGGCGCTTCAAAGCTTGTTTCTCGTGGGCATCAAGGTGTGTTCTCTTGAGATCCTCGGAAAAAAGTCACTCCGAGGTGAGCATGTTTCAAACTAAAAAAAAAGGCGATTCAAAGTTCATAAAATCAGTCGCTGTAGGTGCTACAGGCGGCTTAATAATCCTTGTCAGAAGGCTCTTGAAAAGCCTTTCCAACTCCAAACACGCCAAGCCAGTAGACATCCTGACCTTGGAAAAGTCCGTTCACTCTCGTTATACCTGCAAGCATGGGAACGAGAAACGTGAGATACGCCAGATTCCTTTCGTCCTGATACATCGTCTATCAGGGTCATCATGTTGTAGTTTCTGTCTGAAACTGTGGAGGAGTGAAGTCTCAGGGCCTCGCACTGGGAAACGATGCGGTCGATGCAGCCTGCGATGGCGAGCCATCGTGTTCCTGATGGAGCAAGAACTTTACGTGGTAGACTTTCCTCGTTACTTAACTTGCTCGCACGGTGAACATCCCTGTAGGCAGCTTGTCTCACGCTACTGTGAGCGAAATGTTTCTCTCACCATGTATAAAATGTTAGAGGGCACCGCATCCATGGCTTTTGCGGCGACAACCTCCAGGAAATGGCAAATGCACCTGAGAAGTTTAAATGACGGTTTATCATTTTCCATCCTTTTCCACAGCGAGTTATGCCGGCCGCCCGTTGCCACACCTAAACAGTCACGTGGATTGACAGAGTTCATGCGAAACACGGCCTTTTCCCTCTCGTACATCGACTCCGCTCGATTATCTGCAATCTCTTTCGTGTGGAGAAACGTGCTGACGATGTTCTTAATATCTCTGTAATAGCGCACTGATGTGCGTACCAGCTTATTGACAGATATGTCGGTCGCTTCCTCAACTAGCATGGCTGAAGTTTCAGTGAAGTACTGCGCGATCAGTTTCGTTATTAGAGAGTATTAGATTAGGGAGACGCAAGCGTTGGGCCCCCAATGCTTCTGTCCCCCTAATCTAAAGCTCCCTATTAACACAGTACACATCGTCCGATGCAGTGCAGTCTTGCCGCAGTTCGCCTTTGAGGATACCAGAAAGCTCATCCACGGAGTTGATGGCCATGTAACAAGCCTAGAAAGGCGACATTTTCACAAGCAAGCCGCTTCTGCTATGCGTCGACTGTTAAACATGGACGATTGTATCCTGCAGACGCTGCTGCTTGCCTGGCGCAAAACCATTACGATGTTTAGGTGTTTTCGAATGTTTTATCGCGTCTGTGTAGTGCACCCTCACTTCAAAGGAGCAGTAGTATTTGCATGTCACATGCTGTCCACTGTTCTCGGAAGGTGCTATGTAACCTGAAATGAAACAGTGCAAGCGTTCAGTTTCTGGCGCTGTTTGCAGCTTTCGTGCTGTAGTCTCCTCGTTTATGCCAACCAAGGTGGAGCTCGTTTCCGAGGACACTACTGACGGAATGTCTGATTTCAATACTCATAATTCCCCGCAGGGGCGTCTGCGTCAGCAAGCGTTTGGTGTGTTGCGACACCACGTACCCGAGCACGCGAGGGTAGTACCCTACCGCGCGTGACCGTGCGCTGCTTAGCCGTGTCTGGGAAAAAGGTGATCCGATGGGTTGAGCCGATGCTGAGTGTTAGGACCTTTTAGGCCCCTCCGTGGAGGCAACACGCCCCTTTGGCTCGGCTTCACGTAGACGGAACCCTCGGACTGACCGGTAGTTGATTGGTAGGAAATCGGTAGTTCCCTTTTCCTGTCTCTCTCTCTCTCTCTCTCTCTCTCCCTCCAACCTTCGTATTTCTCTCACTTACCATATTTCCTTCCTTCGGCTGTCTTCCCCGTACTACCAATTTTTCCAGGCAGGAAGGGTTAACCTTGTGTGAATAGCCAAATTAGGTTATTTGATATATGGCTATAGTGCTAACGTACAGCTGGCGTTTGCAGGGCCAGTTTTTACGGGCCCTGCAACATCCCCTTGCAGGGCTCCACGGTGGGAGGCTGGCGTTACTGTCGAAAATTAAACATTCATCTATGGCCTTCCCCCCACTCTTTGAGCTCCGTCAGAAAGCGCACCGATGAAGTGTTCCAGTTTTTTGGTCGCGAAGAAAAATGTGTCCCCCGTTACCATGCCATTCATTCCGAAAAACCACACAAACCAGTGGGAACAGTTTCACCATTCCTTGTTTCGAAGCCTCTTACCGAAGTTTCTCGTACAGGTTATATAGCATCGACGGTGGTAAACGGAGATCTCCTATAGTAGCGTGTTCAAGGCTGTACACCAAACAACTCACGGCCTCGGCCGCCTGTCTTGCACATCGGAGAAGTTATTTTTAACGAGGTGGAACTGATACTGAATTGCCGCCCAAGTCTGAGTCTCCAAATGAAACAAGGATGCCTTGGCAGAGACCTTCGCTCAAACGGCAAATTCTCAGAGTGGGGAGACGGCCGCTACAGTAGTGCTGAGCTGCGCGTGAGAAAGGCTTCCTTGGAAGGCGGCGCTTTCTCTATGGTTGGAAAGCGCTATTGGATCTGGAGGACAATCCCACCGCTGTCCACCAGTTATTGGATCTTGCTGTTGAGTGCGGGAATTGGCCGACGTTGAGGAGGATTTTGAAATGAAACGGAAGGTTTATTTACTATATTTACAGTAGAAGTAATTAAGTCATCA
This sequence comes from Dermacentor albipictus, assembly GCF_038994185.2. Lineage (NCBI taxonomy): Eukaryota > Metazoa > Arthropoda > Arachnida > Ixodida > Ixodidae > Dermacentor > Dermacentor albipictus. The sequence goes on along the minus strand of NW_027225763.1, from coordinate 28,578 downwards.
AGTCATTGATGGCTCGCAGCAAATCGGACGCTGCGGCCCGTAGCAAGAAGCCCGAAAGAGATGAATGGATGAAGGAATGCTCCTCTCCGCTCCCTGTCTCTGGCTTTTAACCCCTTCGGTGTTTCGGGGGTCGCGTCATTTTCGGCCAATCGTCGAGCCCGCTCAGGTGTCATTTTCGGCTCAGGGGGTCGCTCCAAGGGCTCCACTGTTAGAGGTATGACTTGCCACCGCTATTGCCTCCAGGTCTGCAACTGCCATCACAATCGGCAGTTGGTGTGGCTCCGAGGTCTTCAGGGTGACTTACAGCCGGCATTGCCTTGGTGTTGCATACCCGTCTGAAAGCGCTCAGCTGGAGAAGACGGGTTGTTTTCGAAAAAGCTTCCAGAGCTACAAAGCAGCTTTGCTCGGGACCAGGATCAACTACCTGGAACCGTGCCAGGTTCCCGTTGCACTTTCGGGAAGAGTCAAGCAGTGGGACAATAGCCCCACGTGCGGCGCACGATCTGGGGGTCGCCAACTTGTCTGGACGTGCGACTCCTCGGGTTGGGGTCGCCCACTTGTCTTACAGGTTCGGGAACCGGGACGCACTTCTGCGCACTTTATTTGGGTGCGACAGCGATTCGATGTGGTCTGGTGAACTCGAAGGATGCCAGGAAAAGGATCCGTATCTAACAGCGCCTACACGTCGCCTCCAAGCTCCAGCGCATGCGTCAGCATTCAGTAGACATGGTTTGTACAGTTCGCGCGGGCAATCTATTGAAGTACTTATTACCGCCGCACTTGCAATACTTGTTGTGAATGCATGCTGGTGATCTTCTTGAGTACAAACGAAAACCCGCGAAAACTAATAAGTGCGAATGTAGAGGAAATGTAGTAGTACAAAGCTGTAGCATAAAGCTGCAAAGGAAGCCCATACAGATTTCTCGGAAAGAAAGCTTCGCAGGTTATGAAATTCATCCTGGTCTGGGATTTGAGCCCGGGACCAGTGCCTTCCTCGGGAGGTCACTCTACCATCTGAGCTAACCAGGAGGATGGCAGATTGCAGCGTGAGGGCGAATGATTCGACGACTCTAAGCACAGGGACAATGAATATGGCAAATCAGTTCTGCAAAATCCTACAAGATGGAGAACCGTTCATCAAAGGAATAATTGTCATCCATCCGAACGTAGTGCGAAGCTACAAAGGAAACCCATACAGGTTTCTTAGAAAGAAACCTTTGCATTGATGAAAAATTAATCCTGGTCTGGGATTTAAACCGGGGACGAATGCCTTCCCAGGAGGGTCACTCTACCATCTGAGCTAACCAGGAGGATGGCAGATTGCAGCGTGAGGGTGAATCATTCGACAACTCGAAGCACAGGGACAGTGAATGTCGCAAATCAGTTCTGAAAAATCCTACAAGATGTAGAACCATTCCTGAACGGAATAGTTGTCATCCATCCGAACGTAGCGCGAAGCTACAAGGTAAACCCGTACAGGTTTCTCAGAAAGAAACCTTTACAGCCGAGGAAAACTTAGCCCTGGTCCGGTATTCGAACCTGGGAGGAACGCCTTTCCGGGGCAGGCGCTCTATCATCTGAGCTAACCAGGATGCTTGCATACTGTTCGTCTGATCCTTTTTTTTTCGGAATAAAAGGCAACAATGATCGTATTGCTACAATGATACACCATGCTTTACATGTCACACACAAGTTATCCCAGAGTGATGACTGGATGATGTTTCTACTGATGGGTCTGTCATCGCTTTCAGAAAATTTTAGTGCAGGTCTATGATACGTGTGCGTTTTTTATGGCACGTAATGTTCTTGATGTACAGTGAGACTATGCAATATGCCAGGTGGCTTACTTTTCATCATTAGGGGCTCATTCACACTGGCGACTTGGAGGCGGTGCAACCGATTGCGACTGGCCACCAAAAAGCAGTTCAAGGCGACCGATGTTCACACTGGCATGTACGTATGGCCTGTCAACACATCCAAATGCCTTGCATATGCCGTTGACACCATTCAGGTACATATACTCGCAATCCCATCGTCACGTAAAATAAGCTCCAGCATATACAGATGTCCTGTTTCTGCACATCTGATTGGTTCAGAGTTTTGCAACAGTGGTCACACGAGTGAAAAATTAGGCAGCGAGCGGCTGGCCCAATGTGGTAGATTTATTTGCGACTAACTTGGTCGCACAACTGCTGTCAGTCATTGGTGTGAAGGAGCCTTAACGGATTATGTACTTCTTGAAAACATTGTTTCCTCTGGTTACTGCAGAAAATGTTTTTTTTCTGTGTAAAGAAAAGCAGATTATTTGTTTGACTATAAGCACGCTGCCATGTTTGGTTGAACCCTCCAAAAGATTGCATTAGGATATGGTCCTCACTTTCTTAACATATAATGCAAGCTTATCTACAGCAGTGAGTCATGTTGAGCTACCACACATTTAACTCTTTCAGGTATCACTGACATACCGGCACATTGTCAAACTTCTCTCCCGTCGTGTGACTGATGTCGATAGGAATGTGAGGACCAGACCATAAAAGCATTTGCCTTTATGCATCTCATTTTCCCTCTTTGCATAACCAAACATAAGCCGTTGTGTTCGCTTTATATTCTTTTTTTACATATTTTTATATTTATATTCTATTTATCTTCTTTTACAGGACAAGGCCGTCGCACACAAATGATGTAGCTGCAATCACTGTACGAGAACCATCAGACAGTGAAAATCGAGCAGCAAGCGGATTGCCAAGGTCTTCTCGAAAAAAGGCACAAAAAAAGTAAAGCTACATCATTTGTGTAAAGTAGAAAGGTTAATCACTGATCGAGAACCTTCAGAGATAGAAAATCAAGCAGCAAGCGAAATGGCAAGGTCTTTTCGAAGAAAGGCACGAAAAAAAAGTAACCTTTCACCTTGACACCAATGATGAAGCTGTATCGCAAAAGTCGATACAGTTTCAACGTCGAACAGCACCTGAAAAAGGTGCTCTTTTACCAAGAATTGACAGAGCCGAGCCTTTGTCATCAGACATCAACAATGTAAGTGACTTTTGTTCTATATGTGACGTAATAGTTCTGTGGAAACCTGCAAGGTGGAAAGAAGTAATTATTAAAGGGAAAATCAGACATCCACCCATTTGTAGCAATTGCTACAAAGGAAACCCATATGGGTTCCTCGAAAGAATAGCCTCGCATTTGAAGAAAAATTTGTCTTGATTCGGGACTCGCACTCGGCACCACCGGCTTTCCGGGGCAACCGCTCTACCGTCTGAGCTAACCAGACAGCTAGCAGATGGCAGAGCAAAGTCGAATTTGTCAACAGCTCGAAGCAAAGGCAAGAATTTGACGTAATAGTTATGCAGCAACCCGCAAGGTGGAGAGAAGTAATAATTAAAGGGAAATTCAGACCTTCATTTGTTCTGTATATGCACATGTCGTCATCTAGGCTCTTCGAAACAATTTAGCTGCAACTTGGGCTCTTCAGCTGCATGTTTTTGTGCTGCGAGATGTTAAACTTTGTGCTATTTAAGTTTAAAATTAAGGTTTCTGCATGTAACTGCTACGGTTCAACAAGCATGTGCTTATGATTATCTGAAAAGGTCTTTCGAGGAAGCCAGGGCTCCTTTAGCTGTTACTACAGCATTTTGCTTGTCCGTTCCCAACAATTCCCCCTAGGATAATTTTTGTTATTATTATTATTATTATTATTATTATTATTATTATTATTTTGATAAATTACATGGGGTTTATTCTCACAAAGAAGGCACAATCCCTGAAGTAATCCACAGGTATTTGTATTACTGTGAATTGTTCGCTAAGCTTCAAAATACTTAAGTTGTGAAGATAAGCACCGACTAATGAACATGCGATATTATTGATGCTTTGGAAGACTCGATACGTTGCTTTGTCGGTGTAGTTAGGTTTGTTAGGTGTAGTGGAGGGAAAAGCGAATACTGGTAAGTGGTCACTTAGGTCGAGTGAAAGTTGGCCTGAAGCAATCTTTTTTTGTTGGCCCGTATTTGATGCAAACGTCCAGCAGTGTGGTGTTAGATATGGAGCTGTTTCCGGTGCCTACTTCGAGTTCTTATCTACTTATCTGAATTTACAGATAAGAGTGTGACTGAAGTTTTAATATCGGGCACGTAAGTTCATGTTAAACGGTTGCTTTTTGGTTTTCCTGTATAAGTTATCCCGTTTACGCAAAGCTGTTAAAAGCTGCTGCGAGATCCATGGATTGTGAGAAAATGCTAGTTTTGCGCAGTGTGGAAGGATATTCATTTGCTGTTTTATACAAGTCCGGTCGTTTGCACAAGGGCACGGACTGCTTCTCCCGTCATCCTGTCAACCGCCCTGAATATGATGCACATGACACCGGCCCTTGCGTCCTATTCATTTCTGATCTGCACGACATCTGCATTGAGCAGCGTGATGACTGCTTACGTGTTCTCATCGACCATCTCAATTCTGGACATTTGCAGCGCACACTGCGCATGTTTGTACTCCGCAACCACATTCTCTACCGTCACAGCTTATGCCCTGAAGGACCAGAATTTTCATTTGTACCGCACCATCTCAGTGTTTCACGTACTTACGACTGTGTACGTGAAACACCTCATATTTCAATTCTATGCAAGGTAACTTTCTAATTGTCACCATGGTTTGCTTAGATGTGACAATGACTATATTGTCAGTCTGACAGCTGGCCACCCTGTACAGTGACATGTACCATTCAAATATGTTGAGTGCCGAGTGCTGAAAATTAATGTGATAAGCCATGAACAGAAGTCATTTGTGCTTGCTAGGATACGCACTCGCGGTATCATTTTCCGTGCTCTAGCAAGACTTTGTTTAGGCAAGTTGCTTAATTGCTAACTGGTGAGAATGCAGCACAAAAGGGACAGAGAAAACAGCACACAGGACGAGGGCTGTTGCAGAAGAAACGCATTCGAGCACGACTTTAATTTGGGCAAGTTGGTTCACAGCTGCATTCTCACCAGTTAGCCACGATCCAACTTCGCTGCATCAAAGTGCTGTTTATTGGGCGAGTTCGCATTGTATATTGGTCTGGGTTGCGCTTTTTAAGACAGACACAGGAAAGGACACGGATAGACAGATGGGAGCGCTGAAACTGTTGCTCTGCTGTCTGTTGTGAAATGCAATCTTTGTCGCATCTAATTGTCAACCTTGTTTTCTTCAAACAGCCTAATAGCACTGAAGATGGCAATGGCGGAGATGACAAGGCAACGATGGGCCCACTTTCTGAGAAGTCGTTCATGCCCTGCTGATGAATGTTTCCAGAAGATGGAGCGACCTGGTGTGCCCAGCTGACAGCAGCACAGACATAGAAGACAGAGCCGTGCTACATATGTAGCACGTCTCTGTGCTACAACGAAGACACCGAGGGGAATATTCCCCTCGGTGTCTTCGTTGAGCAACCAACCATCGAATATGAAAAGCGGCGCGGGCTTTGCCGGTAGCTATATAAACTGATATACCCCTGAAGTCAAAATTGTCGTTGAGACTACCTGCGGCGATGTTGAGAGCAATGAAAAGAGCCAGTGCGATGTGACTGAGCAGCAGCATGCCTAGTCGTTCGTCGAGATCTTGGACGAAAACAAGAAAGCAATCAACTTTTACTCAAGTATTACTTTCTTGCAAAACAAGGAGCAAGACACAGAAAGAACATGGACCAACTATGAGAGCACTTTTGAGAAGTCCTCCATGCCTTGGTTGTCATAATTACCCGGAGATGAAGCGACCTCGTGTGCCCAGCAGCTCACAGCAGCACAGACGCACACGACAGAGTCGTGCTACATTCCCCTCGGTGTCTTGGTTAACCAAGCAATCCAAATGTTTTCGCGCACCGCCAAGGTCGTGCAAAGAATGGCAAAGCTTCAGCGGAGCCCTCGAAGAAGACGCGGGACCCTGCTGTATAGTCGCCTGCTGGCCTTCTGCTACCGTCCGAAAATTTGGTAAGTGTGCGTTGCAAGCGTTGAGTTGTCAACAGACGGCAGTATTCAAGAGCGTCGTTTTCCTACGAAATTGCAGGTTTGAAAAGAAGAAATAGCAGGAGGCTAATTATTTGTCGGAAATAAAGGCTACCATCCCAGAAAATGTGTTCATTTACTTGGCGGTCTTGCTCGCGCAGACGACCAGTTTGCCTGTGTTTGTACATGAACGAAGATCATCACAGCCATGCCTGCGCGTCAAATTACCATTCGGCAGGAGGAAATTATAGTAAATATTATGGAAAGTAACCCCCGGCTTGCTAGTAGGTTGGGAGAATTCGGTGGAGAATTTTCGGCGGCAAAAAGGCAGGATTTGTGGAAGCAACTGGCGGCACTTCTCAATGCAGAAGGGCCGCCAGTTAAGACAGAGCGAGAGTGGAGGCTGTGGTGGTGCAAGTTTGTGTACAGATGCAGGCGTGACACGGGGAATCTTTCGGCCGAGCAAAGGTGAGTGAAAAGTAGGCTTTAATGAACGCGGTTTGTATTCTTACGAGCGCACTGTTTCCTTGCAGGGCAACCGGCGGCGGCCGACTGGGCGGCATCCGCGGCCGCGTCCTTCAGCTTGTTGGGAGCGGTGCCACCAGAGGCCTTCGAGAGCCCTTCTTCATGTCGACCAGCAGCTCGGAGGTGAGGATACTATTTTGCAGGTGTACCCTTGCGTTTTGCTTTTCGATGGTGATGCCAGTGCCTAAGAAGGTCAGAAGTGCACCGTGGTTGCACTTAGCAGGAAATACACAGCAGCCTGAGGTGTGCACATTATGCCATCGCGGTGGACAACGCATGCCCTGCGTAGTGCCGTTTAGATCCTCTTAACTACTCGACCAATGAAGTGGTAGTGCAGGGTGAAGCAACTCGACCCTGTGTTGAAATTGAAATTGTGGTGTCTGTAGCTGTACACTTTCCAAGAGGGTGCTGGTGTGACACAGTGCAAAGTAGTAGCATATCGCATCTGAAAGGCAGTGTACAGGTGTTATGTCTCCTTCCTTATGTTGGCATATTACTAGGCCAGCCAAACACCACCCGTGGCGCCGGTGAGCACAGCTGTAGAGCCGCAGCAGGGAGGCGTGCCTCATCAAGACCCGCCCGGCCACGAAGGTCGAGGCCCAGCGAGGGTAAGCCACTATATGTATCACCTGTGGACACATGCAATGAGCACAACAAGCATAGGTGTCGTATGCATTTTTTTTGCCAGGCCACGCCGTAGGGTGCGGTTTCGCGAGAGGAGAGCTTATGGTGATGTCCGCAGAATGCGTTACACGAAATGTACGCACAGTGTCGTGCGTGCTCCAGCAGTGCTTGATGCCGGCAGCCACGACTAACAGCTGCATTCAAATTCAAATTTTATTTTGCCACCATGGTACAGATGATGGCGGGGACCCGTAGTAAAAGCTGCCGTTGGACAGCTTGACAAGGCCACGGGCCCCCACTTTGACAGCAATACAGTGGTTGTTTTTCTTTCCCTTTTTTTTTTCACACACACGAAAAAGAAAAGAAAATACAGGAAATACAGATAACAAAGGAAAAAAAAATACATATAGCAGAGTTGTTATCCGGTTACAGTAGTCAGCATAAAATCAACAGCATTGTCCTGGCTGGAAAGAAAACTTACAATGATGGTGAAAGAAAGAAGAATTGGGTAGACAAATCACAGAAAAAAAAAAAAGGTTAGGTGTAGTGTAAAAAATACTCGAACAGTTTGTGGCGTGTTGTGTTTTGGAGATCAATATCGTTTTGTGCGAGTTTGTTAAGAAGTCGTGGTAGTTTATTTTCTAATGTTTGATTACCATAGAAAGTTCTGTATGTTTTTACGTTCCATTGTGCTATGTTTCTTGTGCTGTACATTGCATCTCGTTTTTCTAAACCAGCTAATTTTGATAGAAAAGATATGTTCTTCAACACCTCGTTTTTCACACACTTACTCAGACGATAGTCGTAAAGTTTAGTAATTGGTAGTAAGTTATACTTTAAGAAAAGTGCGGCCGTATGGTAGGTATGCGGAACATTTTCAACAATTCTTAGAAATTTTTTCTGTAACAAGTGTAGTTTCTGAAGATTGCCTGCTGTTGTTGCACCCCAGGTTAAATGGCAATAGCTGAAATGCGATTGTATCAATGAATTATATAGCATTAGCATTACATTTCGCGGTAGTATCTCACGGTTCTTGTAAAGAAGACCAATAATACGTGAACATTTATTTGTTACAAAGCTAACATGATCATCCCATGACATTCTTTCATTAAATAATATACCTAATGTTTTAAATGAAGGCACAACTTCTAAGGGTACGGACTGAAGGAATATATTCTTAGTGAGACGGACCTTCTTGTTTCTACCTCTGAAAACAACGACTTTAGTCTTTGCTGTGTTAATCCGCAACGCATTTCTGCTACTCCAGTTTTCTATTTGCTTCAGTGCATTGTTTGCAGTATCTGTGAGTTCGGCTGCATTATCTCCGGCAAGAAAAATACTGGTGTCGTCAGCATAGATGATAAATTTAACGAATGGAGTTGCATGTACAATGTCATTGATGTAAAGATTAAACAGAAATGGACCCAAAATGCTACCTTGTGGAACGCCACAGCCTACAGATTGCATATCTGAGAGGAGACCATTTATTGCTACTGCCTGTTTGCGATCCATGAGGTATGACTGCACAAGCGATAGTGCATGGCCGCGGAAGCCACAACGCTCAAGTTTACGAAGAAGTATTGTATGGTTTAATAAGTCGAATGCCTTCGAAAAATCAAGAAAAATACCAATGACTATCCTATTATGTTCGAGTTCGTTCAATATATATTCTCGTTGATCTAATAGTGCAAGTTCAGTAGAGCGGTGCTTACGGAAGCCATACTGAGCTGCTGTTATAATTTTGTGTTTTTCTTCAAACTGCAAAAAGTTTCTAAGTATTACTTTTTCTAGTAGCTTAGAAAACACGGGTAAGATAGATATTGGCCTGTAATTCCCGAGCTGGTTTTTATCACCCTTTTTAAAGATAACTGTTACACGTGCAATCTGCATTTTACGAGGAAATACAGCGGTACTGACACAAAGGTTTAAGATATGCGTGATGTATGGTAAAATAAGGTCAAAAATATACCGTATAGGCTTTATCTGGAGGCCATCAATATCAATGGCTGTGCTATTGTTTAGTTCGTGGAAGGCTGCCGTTACATCTGCTTCTTCAACCGGTTTGAGAAATATAGTGTCGCTTATATGAACGACATCACTGAGATTGTTATGCGGGACTTGATTTCTAGAAGCGCAAATAAAGTGCGTATTAAACGTATCTGCTAATTCTTTTCCAGTTATACTTACACCATCGATATTTAGCATATTTAATTCACCTGATTTGCTATTTCTCCCCAAAATTGCGTTTAGCCGCTTCCACATAATGTCGACACGACCACAAGTTGACGTTTGGAGGAAACGCCTGAAAGGGTAGTGATGTTGAGGAAGTTAAAATGATGGAAAAGGTTTTGCTTTAGCAATATGTCTAGTTGTTGTCCACTGTCCAAGTTGAGGTAGGTGCAAACCGAAGAGTGCACACAAAGTATAAATTGGAAGCGTTTAAAAGAATGGACATGACATCCAAAGGCTCATACTGGTGCTGCTCACATCGTGATAATCTGTTAAGTGCAAAAAATGAAGTCTTGTATAGTGTACATTGTGTAGCGTGGAACTGGTGTCTTCAGAAACGCTTCAATATTACACACTGGTAATTGCAACAACGCAGACATTCTAGGGAGGAGTAACTGTTGGGGTAACCTGAGCCTCGTTAGCTTTGCACAACCACCACTTAATGCAAGAACCTGTATAGCAGTGCAAATGACACAATTTGCTGGATACAGAGCAATGTGCAGGAACTGCCGCTGTTGATTACATTTTCGCTTTCCGACCGCCTGGACAGGCTAGAAAGAAGTTCAGTTATTGTATACACTCTTGTGGTAGGGAACTATACTGCCTACATACAGCAACGGACTACTGAGCCGAGGCACAAAATGATTCGCTGATGTCGCGCTTGCAGTAGAAGTAATGCACATCGACAGTTAGAAGGATTATATGTCCTGTCACTGTGTGAGTCTCTGATGTGCCACGCATGCTCATTCTCCCTGTATTTGCAAGCACTCGCCATATGTTTCACCATTTCTTTAAAGCAGCTGGTGCACGGAGCAGGCCACCGCGCTCCGAGGGCGAGCTGCTCGAGCAGGCAGTGCTGGATGGTGAGCGGACTGTCCATGTTGCGCAGAGCCAAGCTACCATCCAGCGCGAATTGCTTGCAGAGTCGAGAAAGGTATGCACTTCTCATGAGTAATGGTTCATTCAGTATAGTCAGCAATCATAAGTCCCCGCAGGGGCGTCTGCGTAAGTAGGCGTTTGGTGTGTTGCGACACCACGTACCCGAGCACACGAGGGTTGGACCCTCCCGCGTGTAGCCGTGCGCGGCTTAGCCGTGTCCGGGGAAAAGGGGATCCTGGGGGTTGAGCCAATGCCGGGTGTTTGGACCTTTACGGCCCCTCGGCGGCGGCAACACACCCCTTTGGCCTCGGCTTCACGTATACGGCACCCCCGGACTGACCCACCCGGGGGAAATCGGCAGTCGCCTTTTCCTGTCCTCCTCTCCAATCTTCGTCTTTCTCTCTCGTCTTTTTCATCTTTCCTGTCTTCTCATTACTTCTCCTCACTTCCTAGTTTCCCGGCGGCAAGGGTTAACCTTGTGTAGCTAGCCAGCCTTGGTTATGCTGTATTTGGTTATAGCAGCGATGTACGGCTGGCGTTGGCAGGGTTTCTCTAGCAGGAACTCCTGTCACGTCCCCCTGTTGGGCTCCATGGTGGGTGGTCGGCATCGCGGCCGAAAACCCTACTGTACTCATGGAAAACGCTTTTCCTAAACTCCCTGATCGCCCTCACAAACGAGGGCGCACCGAAGATCTCTTTCAGTTTTTCGGACGACAAGTCCAGAACTTTCCTAGATATCATGTGATCCACTCAGAAAACCCAGACAAACTAGTGCGTAACATCTCACCGTTCCTTGTTTTGAAGTCTTTAACTGAAGTTTTTGGAACAGGATATAAGGCGTCGAGAATGACAAGTGGTGATCTTCTCTTGGAGCTCCACGATAAGAAGCAGTACGAGAAACTGCCGAAACTCGTCTCATTTGGCGAAACCCAAATAACAGTAACTCCGCACCGTACCATGAACACCACCCGCGGCGTTGCCTCGGACGATGACATGCTAGAGCTCACTGAAGCTGAACTCTTGGAGGGCTTCAGTGAAGAATGTAATAAATGTTAAGCGAATTAAGATCAGGCAAGACGGTAAAGAGATCAACACGAAACACCTGATACTCACTTTCGGTTCAAGTGTCCTCCCCGAGTCCATCGAGGCCGGTTATATCAAACTTCGTGTTAGGCCATACGTGCCAAATCCTCTCAGATGCTTTAAGTGCCAAAGGTTCGGCCACAGTTCACAGAACTGTCGAGGCCGGCTGACATGTGCCAAGTGTAGTGACACTGAACATTCCTCCGAAACATGCCAGAAGACTCCACATTGTGTCAACTGTGATGGCGAGCACGCCGCATACTCGCGCGCCTGCCCGTCCTGGAAAAGAGAAAAAGAGATTGTGACAATCAAAGTCAAAGAAAATACATCTTTCAAGGAGGCACGTAGGCGGGTGTCATACCTGTCTAAGAGCAGCTTTGCCGATGTGGCGCGTAAGGGGGCAGCGTCGCAACGGCCTCCGGCGGCTGTCCGACCCACAGGCAGTGAGTCGGCAGTTACGCCATCTGCCCCCGCGGCGGTTGCAGCTAGCGCTGCTCCGTCAACCGAGGAGAAGGGACCATCCACCCCAAAGGTCGGTGCAGCCGAGGCTGCCCCAACCTCCGAGGCCCCTTCCAGCGCTGGGAACGTCCAGCGCAGCCAAATCCCTCAGGGAACCCCATCGACCTCCGGGCTGGTGGGCGCAGGGGTCTTGCCCTCCAAGGCGGGACTCCCTCTGAAAACCTCTCGCTCGCAAGAGCGCTTGTCCGGCGCCTCACACGAGGCAATGGACACTACACCTGACCCCAAGGCGCACCAAACGCCTAAGGAGCGTCGAGAATCGCTCGAACGCTTCAGAAAGAAAAAAAAACCTATTACAGGGCCTCGAAAGGGCTCTATAATATAAGGCATCCACTCTGTTTCCGTAAACACAGCACCAATTTACCTTAAACATGGATACACCAATAATTCAATGGAACATCAGAGGTCTCCTTAGAAACCTTGATGATTTGCAAGAACTCATCCACAAACATAATCCAAAAGTGCTGTGTTTACAGGAAACACACCTAAAATCTAAACACACAAACTTTCTCCGTACGTATGTTACATTTCGCAAAGATCGCGATCGGGTGGTGTTGCGATTCTTACTCATAGAAGTATTGCGTGTCAACCTTTACAGCTACAAACGCCCCTTGAAGCAGTGGCGGTTCGAGTTGTCCTACTAAACAAACTCATCACCATTTGCTCCCTTTACATACCCCCGCATTACCAACTGAACAAACGTGAATTTCACTCCTTGATCGATCAATTGCCAGAACCTTATGCTGTTCTTGGCGATTTCAATGCGCACAGCTCCCTGTGGGGCGACTCTCGTATAGATGCGCGAGGTCGCCTTGTTGAACAGTTCCTTTTTTCTTCTGGAGCGTGCCTTCTCAACAAGAAAGAACCCACATATTACTCTCTTGGAAACCGATCCTTTTCGTCAATAGATCTTAGTATAGTCTCCCCGTCCGTACTGCCTGAACTTGAATGGGAAGTTACCGACAACCCTTACGGTAGCGACCACTTCCCTATACTGCTAAGATCATATAAAGAAAACGAATATCCACCATACGCTCCTAGGTGGAAGATTGAGACAGCTGATTGGGAGAAATTTCGATCTCTAACTAGTATCTCATGGGCTGACCTGTCTTCGTTAGGAATTGACGCTGCCGTCGAGTTTTTTACAGCATTCATAATAGATGTCGCATATAAATGCATATCAGAAGTAAAAGGCTTGGCCTGCAAACGGCGTGTCCCATGGTGGAACGACGATTGTAGGATCGCTCGTAAAAAACAGAACAGGGCGTGGGGGCTGCTACGCGCTTCTCCCACTGCAGAAAATCTAGTCAACTTTAAAAAAGTAAAATCCGAAGGCAGGCGAACCCGCCGACAGGCCAGACGAGAAAGTTGGCAGAAGTTTCTATCAAGTATTAACTCGTTCAGAGATGAGGCGAAAGCTTGGAACAGGGTCAATAGGATAAGAGGGCGACAAGCACATGCACTCCCTTTGGTAAACACAGAAGGCGATACCCTACAAGATCAGGCGGACTCACTTGGGGAGCGCTTTGAGAGCGTGTCAAGTGCCAACCATTACTCGCAATCCTTTCTGAAATATAAACAAATAGAAGAATGTAAGCCACTCATGAGAAAATGTCAACAGAATGAACCATACAATTCTCCTTTTAGCATTGCTGAGTTGAGAGCTGCCTTGAGCGCATGCGAGAGCTCTGCCCCGGGATCTGACAGAATCATGTATGAAATGATCAAAAACTTACATAAAGACACCCAAGTTACACTAGTCACAATTTTCAACACGATTTGGGCTGCGGGATACTTCCCGACTGCATGGAAAGAAGCCATTGTGATCCCGGTTTTCAAACAAGGCAAAGATCCTTCCTCAGTGGCAAGTTACCGCCCGATAGCCCTGACAAGTTGCCTTTGTAAGATATTTGAAAAAATGATCAATCGCCGTCTCGTGCATCTCCTCGAGTCCAGTAAAATTCTTGACCCATTTCAATGTGGTTTTCGTGAAGGGCGATCTACAATCGACCATCTTGTGCGGATCGAAGCGAGCATTCGCGATGCCTTCGTGCACAAGCAATCTTTCTTATCTGTATTTCTGGATATGGAAAAAGCGTACGACACAGCCTGGCGGTACGGAATCCTGTGCGATCTTTCCGCGCTAGGTATCCGCGGGAATATGTTAAATACTATAGAGAGCTACCTAGAGAACCGTATATTTCGAGTGAAAATAGGTCCTGCACTGTCACGTACATTTATACAGGAAACTGGGGTACACCAGGGTGGCGTACTCAGCTGAATGCTCTTTGTAGTAAAGATGAACACGCTCCGTTCATCCTTACCACCAGCTATTTTCTATTCCGTCTACGTAGACGACATACAAATAGGTTTTAAATCCTGCAACCTCACAGTCTGCGAGAGACAGGTACAGCATGGTTTGAACAAGGTGTCACAGTGGGCAGAGAAGAATGGATTTAAAATCAATCCTCACAAGAGTTCTTGTGTTCTGTTTACAAGAAAGAGAGGCCTGGTCCTGGATCCTTGCTTAGAACTGTCTGGACAGCAGATACCTGTAAACAAGGAACACAAATTTCTAGGTGTCATACTTGACTATAGACTCACTTTCGTCCCCCACATTAAACACCTTAAACAAAAATGTCTGAAAACAATGAATCTAATGAAACTTCTATCCCAGACTACGTGGGGTAGTGACAGGAAGTGTCTAATGAATATCTATAAGAGCCTAATTCGATCACGACTAGACTATGGTGCCGTGATCTATCATTCTGCAGCCCCGAGCGCGCTAAAGATGCTAGATCCGGTCCACCATCTAGGAATCCGTCTGGCCACTGGCGCTTTCAGAACGAGTCCCATACGAAATTTATATGCGGAATCGAATCAGTGGGCACTTCATTTCCAGAGAACATACATCAGCCAAACATATTTTTTGAAAGTCCACTCTAATCCTCAACATCCGTGTTATAACACCGTGAACGAGATGACATACGCTACACTCTTTCGCAATCGTCCCTCCGTAAGACAGCCTTTCTCGCTGCGTGTGAGGGAGCTTAGCGAAGAAATGCATGTTCCACTCCTCGAGCTTCGCCTAATGCATCCAGCCACGCTGCTACCTCCCTGGGAGTGGCAGCTGATACAATGTGACACATCTTTCGTTCAAGTTACAAAGCACGCTTCAGATATTGAAATCCAAATGCATTTCCGGGAACTCCAACACAAACACTCCTGCACGGAGTTCTACACAGACGCATCGAAGTCACACGACGGGGTGTCCTATGCAGCCGTCGGTCCATCCTACTCGGAATCCGACGTACTGCATCCGGAAACTAGTATCTCCACGGCTGAGGCCTACGCAATATTGTCGACCGTGAGGCATATTAGGAAATCAAAACTAAAAAAATCAATCATATTGCTACGGCATGAGCCGGGCGAGGAGAAGAAGAAGAAGACGTTAGCGTGTGCATGCGTGTGCAGCCTCGGGACGCCATCTTTACTTCGCCATCAATCTCGGTCCTTAAATAAAGCCTGTTTAACTTTAACCGTAACAGTTTTGTGGTGGAGGTGCGGGGTACTTCGACCAAGACGACGGAGCTGCTGCAGCAAGTACCACGCCGGAGCCGACGCCTCGCTCGACTGCCCCCAACACCACTTGAGATCCCGATGTCCCACAGCGGTGACCAACAACCTTCTCTGGCAGCTCCAGTGCGAACAACCGGCACCTGGATGCATCAGATGGAGCCCCGCCCTTTCTCAGGAAAATTCGGCGAGGACGTGGAGGAATGGCTCACCCACTACAAGCGTGTGAGCAAGTACAACGGCTGGAATTCCACGGCTCAGCTCGACAATGTGGTTCTGTTCCTCACAGACACTGCGCTAGTGTGGTTCGAGAACCATGAAGATATCTGCACAACGTGGGACAGCTTCGTGGCTCACCTTACCGAATGCTTCGGCGATTCCACCACGAAGAGGAAGCGGGCGGAGCAGACATTGCTGCAGCGCGCTCAAGTCCCAGGTGAGACCAGTACCACGTACATTGACGCAATCCTGAAGCTTTGCAGAACGGTCAATCCTCGAATGTCCGAAGAGGACAAGGTTGGACACCTTCTCAAAGGCATAGCCGAGGATGTGTACAATTATTTAATCGGCAAGGAGAGTCTCGCCTCGGTCGCCGACCTCATCAAGCATTGCCGCACATTTGAGGCCTTGAAGCTGCGCCGTATCACGCCTAAGTTCGGCAGGTTAGCAAATGTCGCAACGGTGGCAAGCGTTGAAGACAATGACTACAGTTTTCAATTTGACCTTGCGGCAACGATAAGGCAAATTGTTCGCGAAGAACTTGAAAGACACAACAAAGGGGCGGATGTCGAACAGCTTGGGTGGGCTCCCAACCAACCTCAAGAACATGCATCTGCTGTGTCCGCATTGTCTGCCATGCCAGGCGTTGCAGAGTGTCGAGTCGATCAGCTGCGACAGCACCGGCGTACCTTTCCCGACGACGTGACGCACGATCAACGAACTCGTCGAGCTACCACCACGAATCGGAATTCGGAAGATCGCATTTATTATTCGCAGCGTCCCAGGGTTGACCCCGAGGCTTACAACGTCGGTCGCGCATCGCCTGTGTGTTACAGCTGTGGCGCCTCAGGGCACATTGCTCGTTTTTGTCGCCGGCGCCGACAGACAAGATATGGCCCACCACCAACTTGGCCTAATTTTGAACGTGACAGTTATGAAGACCGTTGGCCGACAGACCCTCATGGTGCAAACACCACAGGCGCGCCACCCCGGAATACCTTCCGCCAATATAGTAGGAGTGGCTCGCCAGCTTCGGACCGCAGCCTGACGCCCCCAACCAGTCGCCCACGCCGTTCACCGTCACCACGGCGACGTGCTGCGTCACCTCCGCCGTCGGGAAACTAGCCGGCGCGACCGATGGAGGTAAGGTCGCCGGACCGTCTGCGTCTCTGCGAAATACTCCTCTGCCTATTATGATGGTGAAGAACAAAGTGCGTGTGTTAATTGATAGTATACCTGCAACAGCATTAGTGGATACTGGTGCTACCGTTTCCGTCATGAGTGTGACTTTCAAGGAGAGGCTGGGTCGGAAAGTTATGTTCCCGTGGAATGGTGATGTGACGTTTCGTGGTGTCAGTGGAGAGTGCCTAGTGCCCCTTGGTATCTGTGTTGCAAGTGTTTTGTTCGGAGGAGAAGACCTTAAAACAGAATTCCTCGTATTACCGCGGTGCACTCATGACGTAATTCTCGGGATTGACTTTCTTCAGGATTGTGGTGCATCTGTTAACTGTGGCACAGGCGAAATTACTTTGAATAGCGCACTTCTCGCCACCCTTGCCGACACATCCTTACCAGTGAAAAACTATTGTGTTGTTTCGAAGAATTTGCTGGTACCGCCTTGGTCGCTGTCACGTGTCCCTGTCAACTTCACTGCTGCCGACCTTTCATCGTTTGACGCGCAAGTCCAGCCACTTACGTCGAGCTGCGCAAAGAAAGATGTACTCGTGCCACGCTCTGTCGTGAGAGTAGTGAATGGCGTCTCAAATTTGTGGGCTTTCAATTGTTCTTGCGTCCCTGCCGTTCTCCCGCGTGATATGAAGCTTGCTGAATTTGACAAGATTACTTATAGCTCCATTACAGTTCTAAGCGAGGAGGAGCAGTCTCATACTAGCGATCCCCAACGAAACATTTCTGAAGAGCAGATCCTACGAATGATCAACAAGGCACTGCCCTCACATGAGCGCCGCGCTCTCGCACAAGTATTGTGGGCACATCTTTCTGTGTTCGATTTCACACAAGGCGACAAGCAGGCTTCACTCCCGCGTTCTCGTGCTCGCCACAGAATTGACACCGGATCTGCGCACCCCATTCGGCAAAAGCCTTACCGCGTTTCTTCAACCGAGAGGACAGTTATTGCTGAACAGGTGAAAGACATGCTGCGGAATAACGTCGTTCAAGAGTCTTCTAGTCCGTGGGCAGCACCAGTGATCTTAGTAAAGAAGAAGGATGGATCGTGGCGGTTTTGCGTCGATTACAGGAAACTGAATGCGGTCACCAAAAAGGATGTGTATCCACTTCCTAGAATTGATGATGTCATCGATTGTTTACATTCCGCTGCCTACTTTTCATCACTGGATTTGCGATCAGGGTATTGGCAGATACCCATGCACCCAGACGATAAGGAGAAAACGGCCTTCGTGACACCAGACGGTCTTTATGAATTTAACGTTATGCCGTTCGGCCTTTGTAACGCGCCAGCAACATTCGAACGATTCATGGATACTATCCTCCGAGGACTTAAATGGGAAATTTGTTTGTGCTACCTCGACGATGTGGTGATTTTTGGCAGCACATTGAGTGAGCATAACAGCCGTCTCAGTCTTGTTCTGGATTGTGTCAAACAAGCCGGCTTGATCCTAAATTCCAAGAAATGTCGTTTCGGGGAAACCGAGACGTTAGTACTTGGGCATCTGGTCGACAAAAACGGTGTGAGGCCAGATCCACGGAAGATTGAGGCAGTCAGCTCCTTCGAAGCACCGAAGTCAGTGCGGGAGTTGAGAAGTTTCTTGGGCCTGTGCTCGTATTTTCGTCGCTTCGTCCCAAGATTCGCCGACGTGGTGTACCCCCTAACATGTCTTCTCCAAAAAGCCGTCCCTTTCAACTGGACATCGGCTTGCGACGACGCGTTCCGCCAGCTAAAATTTCTGGTAACGTCAGGGCCCATATTGCGTCACTTCGATGCATCCGCACCTACGGAAGTGCACGCTGATGCCAGTGGCATCGGCATCGGTGCCGTACTTGTGCAACGTCATCAAGGAGCTGAACACGTTGTGGCTTATGCTAGTCGCTCTTTGACTAAGGCGGAACGCAATTACACTGTGACTGAACAAGAATGCTTGGCAGCTGTTTTCGCTGTCCACAAATTTCGACCCTATATCTATGGACGCCCGTTCACTGTCATTACTGACCACCACGCGTTGTGCTGGTTGGTGAATCTCCGTGACCCGAGTGGACGACTGGCACGTTGGGCTCTTCGACTGCAGGAGTACGACTTCGTTATTTCCTACAAGTCCGGGCGTCGCCACGCAGATGCGGACTGTCTCTCCCGCCTTCCTCTGACGACGACGGAGTGTGACGAAGACAATTTTGATGACTGTTTTGCTCCCATTTCTTCTACATTCCCAGATTCGATGACTTTCAAAGCAGAGCAGGAAAATGATATTAGTTTGGAACCTCTATTTGTAGCCGCATCGCGTCCTGGAGCCACCGGTCGATTTTGTGTCCGTGACGGCCTGCTTTACAAGACCAATTATGCTGTTAAAGGAGCACGCTTCCTTCTGGTGGTGCCGCAAAGTCTGCGAACGGACATACTGAGAGCCATGCACAACGATGTAACCTCTGGTCATCTAGGATTCGTAAGAACTTTGAACCGGACACAGGAGCGTTTTTACTGGCCCAAAATGCGGGCCACAGTCAAGCACTACGTCGCCAGTTGCGAACAATGTCAACGCTACAAGCGCCCTACGACCGCTCCGCCAGGTCTTCTCCAACCTCTGCCGCCACCTTGCCTGCCATTTGAACAAGTGGGTATCGATCTTCTGGGCCCATTTCCCCGATCATCTAACGACAACCGATGGGTGATCGTATGTGTCGACCATCTGACCCGTTACGCGGAAACGGCGGCCGTACCATCTTCAACAGCTGCGTCCGTTGCGACGTTTTTGCTTCGATTCATTATTCTTCGACATGGTCCCCCCCGTGTCATCATTAGCGATCGCGGTCGTCAGTTCGTTGCGGACGCCGTAGAAGAACTGCTTCGTCTCTGCAGTTCGCAGTTCCGTCATTCAACGCCTTATCACCCTCAGACAAATGGGCTCGTGGAACGTACGAACAGAACTCTAACTAACATGCTGGCCATGTACGTATCTTCCGATCACAAGGACTGGGATGACGTACTCCCTTTCATCACCTATGCTTATAATACTGCAAAGCATGAGACGACCGATTACAGTCCTTTTTATCTCCTTTACGCACGTTCACCGCTAAGCTGCATTGACACTATACTACCGTTTGACTTTCACAGCGAGTACTCTGTTGCCAAGACGCTTTGTCTTGCCGAAGAAGCCAGGCGTATCGCTCGTCTTCGCACTGTGGCATCGCAAGACCGATCGAAAGAGCGCTATGACAGCCGACATCAGTTTGTCTCGTACGCCAAAGGAGACTTTGTGTGGTTGTGGACTCCGCAACGTAAACGTGGCTTATGCGAAAAGTTTTTACCCCAGTACACGGGCCCATTCGTCATTGTAGATCGCTTGAGTGACTTGACGTACGTGGTGGCACGCTTGACGTCGGCTGGTCGTCGGTCTAGCCGGACCCAGTTAGTACATGTTGCCCGTCTTAAGCGGTTTCACCCTACGCTTTCCGAGTGATTTGGACTTGCCCAGCGGGCTTCGTCTGGCAACCGGGGATTGCTACGGCATGAGCCGGGCGAGGAGAAGAAGACGTTGGCGTCCCGAGGCTGCACACGCATGCACACGCTATCTTTACTTCGCCATCAATCTCGGTCCTTAAATAAAGCCTGTTTAACTTTAACCGTAACAATATATACTGGCTCCCTAAGTGTTGTGAAGGCTTTGATATCGTTCTGTAAGCACAAAAATCCTGTCATAATCGAACTTTATTCCGTCTTATGCAAAGCATATGTATCTAACCAGCATGTGATTATATGCTGGGTGCCAGGTCATAGGGCCATCGAAGGTAATGTTCTGGCGGACCAGATGGCCACATCAATCTCATTGCATGCAGTTAATCCTACTGCTTCGGTCCCTGTCACAGACCTGAAGCCTTTCTTAAGGAAACTACGAAGCCACTGGCAACGCATGTGGGACGAAGAAATAAATAATAAACTGCATGTAATAAAGCCACAATTAGGTTTCTGGCCTCCTGTAACAAAATCCCGCCGGACAGATGTCCTATTCTGTCGTCTAAGAATAGGACACACTTTTGGCACACATAACTTTTTACTCACGGGAAACGAGCCTCCAACCTGCGGTAGATGCGGGGAGAGGCTGACCGTCCTCCACGTCCTCCTGGAGTGTCCCCCGCAGGGGCGCCTGCGTCAGCAGGCGTTTGGTGTGTTGCGACACCACGTACCCGAGCACACGAGGGTTGGACCCTCCCGCGTTTAACCGTGCGTGGCTTAGCCGTGTCCGGGGAAAAGGGGATCCTGGGGGTTGAGCCGATGCTGGGTGTTCGGACCTTTAAGGCCCCCCGGCGGAGGCAACACACCCCTTTGGCCTCGGCTTCACGTAGACGGCACCCCCGGACTGACCCACCCGGGGGAAATCGGTAGTTGCCTTTTCCTGTCTCTCTCTCCCTCCAGCCTTCGTCTTTCTCTTACTTTTCATCTTTCCTGTCTTCTCCTAGCTTCCGCTTACTTCCGATTTTTCCAGGCAGCAAGGGTTAACCTTGTGTGAATAACCAACCTAGGTTATTTCATATTTGGTTATAGTGGTAATGTACAGCTGGCGTTTGCAGGCTGTGTTTCACAGGCCTGCAGCGTCCCCTTGTAGGACTCCACGGTGGGTGGCTGGCGTTACTGCCGAAATTACAATCTCATATGGCTACCTCCTTTCCCCAACTACCTGATCGCTCCCTGAAGAGGGGGCGCACCGATGATGTTTTAGAATTTTTCGCCCGTCAAAAAGAAACTTTTCCACGCTTCCACGTAGTCCACTCCGAAACACCAAACAAACCCGTAAGAGCAATCTCACCATTTCTTGTATCCAAGTCTCTGACCCAAGTTCTTGGTACAGGTTACAAGGTATCCAGAATGGCAAGTGGTGATCTCCTCTTGGAGCTCCGAAACCTGAAGCAATATGAAAACCTACCCAAGCTAGTATCATTTGGCGACGCCAAAGTGACAGTAACTCCGCATCGAACTATGAATACCACCCGTGGCGTGGTCTCCGATGATGATCTCTTGGAGCTGATTGAGGCTGAGCTCTTGGAGTGCTTCAGTGAGCAGAACGTCATCAACGTTAAGCGAATTAAGATGAGGCGTGACAACAAGGAAATACAGACCAAACATCTGATACTTACTTTTAACACAAGTGTCCTGCCCGACTCCATCGAGGCCGGGTATATCAA
This sequence comes from Dermacentor albipictus, assembly GCF_038994185.2. Classification (NCBI taxonomy): domain Eukaryota; kingdom Metazoa; phylum Arthropoda; class Arachnida; order Ixodida; family Ixodidae; genus Dermacentor; species Dermacentor albipictus. The sequence goes on along the minus strand of NW_027225763.1, from coordinate 6,574 downwards.
GCTCCGTGTTCGGCCATACATCCCGAATCCCCTGCGTTGTTTCAAATGCCAGCGTTTTGGTCACAGCTCACAGAGCTGCCGAGGCCGCCAAACCTGCGCTAAATGCAGTGCTAATGAGCACACTTCTGAATCTTGTGAAAACTCTCTCCACTGCGTAAACTGTGAAGGCGAGCACGCTGCATACTCGCGGTCGTGCCCATCTTGGAAGAAAGAAAAGGAAATAGTTACGATTAAAGTAAAAGAAAACATAAGTTTCAAAGAAGCACGCAGGCGGGTATCTTTCCTGCCAAAGCACACTTTTGCCGAAGTGGCGCGTCAGGGGGCAGCGCCACAACGGCCTCCGGCGGCTGTCCGACCCACACCCAGTGAGGCGGCAGTGACGCCATCCGCCCCCTCGGCGACTGCAGCTACCGCTGCTTCGCCAACACAACAGGCGGGGCCAACGACCCCGAAGGTGGGCGCAGCCGAGGCTACCCCCACCTCCCCGGCCCCATCCAGCGCTGGCAACAGCCGGCGCAGCCAGATCCCTCAGGGAGCCTCATCGACCTCCGGGCTGGTGGGCGCAGGGATCTTGCCTTCCGAGGCAGGACCCTCACAGAAAACTCGCTCGCAAGAGCATGTGTCCGGCGCCTCACAAGAGGCAATGGACACTACACCTAGCCTCAAGGCGCACCAAGCGCCCAAGGAGCGGCGAGGCTCCCTCGAACGCTCCAGAAAGGGCAAAACCCCGATTACAGGGCCTCGAAAGAGCTCTGTAATCTAAGGCATAACATCCGTTTCCTGACACACAGCACCTATTCACTTCCAATATGGATACACAAATAATTCAATGGAACATCAGAGGTCTTCTTAGAAACCTAGATGATATGCAGGAACTCATTCAAAAACACAATCCAAAAGTGCTGTGTTTACAGGAAACACACCTAAAATCCAAACATACAAAGTTTCTCCGACAGTACATAACTTATCGCAAAGATCGCGATGATGCTGTCGCATCATCGGGCGGTGTCGCCATTGTTATCCATAAGAGCATTGCGTGTCAACGTTTACAGCTACAAACGCCTCTCGAAGCAGTGGCGGTTCGAGCTGTTCTCCTAAACAAACTCATCACCATTAGCTCGCTTTACATACCCCCACATTACAAATTAACGAAACATGAATTTCAATCCTATGTAGATGAATTGCCAGAACCTTATGTTGTTCTTGGCGATTTCAATGCGCATAGCACCTTGTGGGGAGACTCTCGCATCGATGCGCGAGGTCGTCTCGTTGAACAGTTCCTTTTTTCTTCTGGAGCGTGCCTTCTAAATACGAAAGAACCCACATATTATTCTCTTGCAAACAGATCCTTTTCGTCAATAGACCTTAGTATAGTCTCCGCGTCTATACTGCCTGAGCTCAAATGGGAAGTTACGAGCAATCCTTACGGGAGCGATCACTTCCCCGTACTGCTAAGAACATCTAAAGAAAATGAATTTCCCCCACAAGTTCCTAGGTGGAAGATAGATACAGCCGACTGGGAGAAATTTCGAAATCTATCTAGACTCTCATGGGCTGATATGTCTTCTCTAGAAATCGATGCCGCTGTGGAGTATTTTACAGCATTCATAATAGATGCCGCATCTAAATGCATATCTGAAGGAAGCGGTTTGGCATGCAGACGGCGTGTCCCGTGGTGGAACGAGGAATGTACGATTGCTCGTAAGAAACAGAACAAAGCGTGGGGGTTGCTACGCACTTCCCCCACTGCAGAGAATCTTATCAACTTTAAGAAAGTAAAATCTCAAGGCAGGAGAACCCGCAGGCAGGCCAGAAGAGAAAGTTGGCAGAACTTTTTATCAACTATTAACTCGTTTACAGATGAGGCGAAAGTCTGGAACCGCGTAAATAGAATTAGAGGGCGGCAAACATATTCACTCCCACTAGTAAATACACAGGGCGATACACTGAAAGATCAAGCCGACTCACTGGGGGAACACTTTGAGAGTGTATCAAGCTCAAATCATTATTCACAACCCTTCCTAAAATATAAACAAATAGAAGAATGCAAGCCACTCATCAATAAATGTCGACAGAATGAACCGTACAATTGCCCTTTTAGAGCTGCCGAGTTGAAAGCTGCCTTGAGCGCATGCAAGACCTCTGCACCGGGATCCGATAGAATCATGTATGCAATGCTCAAAAACTTACACAATGACACACAAGTAACACTACTTACACTCTTCAACACTATCTGGGACGCAGGGTACCTTCCAACGGCATGGAAAGAAGCCATTGTGGTCCCTGTTTTGAAACAAGGGAAAGACCCTTCTTCAGTGGCAAGTTACCGCCCGATAGCCCTCACAAGCTGCATGTGTAAGGTATTTGAAAAAATGATAAATCGGGGACTCATCCATTTCCTTGAACAAAACAAAATGCTTGATCTCTTTCAGTGTGGCTTCCGAGAAGGGCGCTGCACAACCGACCATCTTGTACGTATTGAAGCACATATTCGTGACGCGTTTGTACACAAACAGTTCTTGTTATCGATATTCCTCGATATGGAGAAGGCGTACGATACGACCTGGCGCTATGGAATCTTGAGAGATTTGTCAGAAATGGGAATTCATGGTAATATGCTAAACGTAATAAAAAGCTACCTGTCCAATCGTACCTTCCGGGTGAAAGTAGGCAATGTGCTGTCACGTCCTTTTGCACAAGAAACCGGTGTACCCCAGGGTGGCGTGCTCAGTTGCACACTTTTTATTGTTAAGATGACAACACTTCGTGCTTCCTTACCACCCGCCATCTTTTACTCTGTCTACGTGGACGACATTCAAATAGGTTTCAAATCCTGTAACCTCGCAGTGTGCGAAAGACAGGTGCAGCATGGTTTGAACGAGGTGTCAGGGTGGGCAGAGAAAAATGGATTCAAAATCAATCCCCATAAGAGTTCTTGTGTTTTGTTTACAAGGAAGAGAGGCCTGGTTCCGGATCCCTGCGTAGAAGTGTGTGGACAACAGATACCTGTAAACAAAGAACACAAATTTCTAGGTGTCATACTTGACTACAGACTCACTTTCATCCCACACATTAAACATCTTAAAGAAAAATGTCTGAAAACAATGAACATAATGAAACTTCTATCCCAGACTACGTGGGGTAGTGACAGGAAGTGTTTAATGAATCTATATAAAAGCCTCATTCGATCGCGACTAGACTATGGTGCCGTCATTTATCACTCTGCCGCCCCGAGCGCACTAAAGATGCTAGACCCTGTTCACCATCTGGGTATCCGTTTAGCCACAGGAGCTTTCAGAACGAGTCCCGTACAAAGTTTATATGCAGAATCGAATGAGTGGTCACTTCATATCCAGAGAACATACATCAGCCAAACATATTTTTTGAAAGTCCACTCTAATCCCGAACATCTCTGTTTTAACACCATTAATGATATGACATATGCTACACTATTTCGTAATCGTCCTTCCGTAAGACAGCCTTTCTCTCTGCGTGTGAGGGAGCTTAGTCATGAAATGCATGGTCCACTCCTCGAACTTCGCCTAATGCATCCAGCCAAGCTGCTACCTCCTTGGGAGTGGCAGCTGATACAATGTGATACATCTTTCATGGAAGTTACAAAAAACGCTCCAGAGATTGAAATCAAGATGCATTTCCGGGAACTCCAGTACAAATACTCCTGCACGGAGTTCTACACAGACGCATCGAAGTCACACGATGGGGTGTCTTATGCAGCCGTCGGTCCATCCTTCTCGGAATCCGACGTACTGCATCCGGAAACTAGTATCTTTACGGCTGTGGCCTACGCACTGCTGTCGGCCGTAAAGCATATAAATAAATCACAATTCCAGAAATCAGTTATATATACGGACTCCCTTAGTGTAGTGAAGGCCTTGATGGCACTCTCTAACCACAAAAATCCGGTAATTAACAAACTTTATTCTGCTCTGTGTAAAGCGTATATAGGTAATCAGCATGTCATCATATGCTGGGTGCCAGGTCATAGGGGCATCGAAGGTAACGTTCTTGCGGACCAGATGGCCACGTCAGTTGCATCGCGTGCAGTTAATCCTACTGCTTCGGTCCCTGTCACAGACCTGAAGCCTTTGTTAAGAAGGAAACTACGAAGCCACTGGCAACGCATGTGGGACGAAGAAATAAATTATAAACTCCATGTAATAAAGCCACAATTAGGTTTCTGGCCTCCTGTAACCAAATCCCGTCGGACAGATGTCCTATTCTGCCGTCTGAGAATAGGACACACTTTTGGCACACATAACTTTTTACTCACGGGAAACGAGCCTCCAACCTGTGGTAGATGCGGGGAGAGGCTGACCGTCCTCCACGTCCTACTGGAGTGTCGGGAAGCCGAATCCGAAAGAAAAAACATTTTCTCTTAGCATACCGCCACCACATCCCCCTTCATCCTGTTATGTTACTTGGTCCAGAACCACTGTTTGACACCAACGCCGTCCTAGGTTTTTTGAAAGATGTCGTGTTGCATGTTATTAGCCCCACACGTTTGTAGCGCTTCCTCTCTCCAGAGGATGCCGCTGCGATAATTATTTTTAATAGCACATGCCTCTAGGCCCTTGTGGTTCAAGGGCTCTGGCGAGGCAGTAGTGCTGTAAGCAATTTAACATCTCCTATATTTTAAACATTGCATCAATCTTGTACGATGGATTTTAAAGTTCATAGTATTCGTCATCAGTCATCGCCATAATTTTATAGCACGTAGATTTTACGCACTTTACAGCGACTATTTTTAGGCCACTTTACAGCCAAGTCACGTCTTCCATAATACATCCATAACACTACCACCAGTCATGGCGCTCTTTGGCCAAACCTGGCCCTTGCGCCACAAAACAACACACATCATCATCCTGGAGTGTCGGGTAGCCGAATCTGAACGAAAGAAACATTTTCCCGTAGCATACCGCCAGCACATCCCCCTTCATCCAGTAATGTTACTAGGCCCAGAACCGCTGTTTGACTCCAGCGCAGTCCTGGGCTTCCTGAAAGATGTTGTACTACATGTTATTAGCCCCACACACTCGTAGCGTCTCCTCTGTTTAGAGGAATCCGCTGTGATATGTTTCATATAGCACATGCCTCTAGGCGCTTGCGTTTCAAGGGCTCTGGCGAGGCAGTAGTGCTCTTAGACAATTTTAGTCTCTCGCATATTTTATATAATGCATCATTCTTTTTAATGTATTTTAGTGATCATAGTACATGTCTTTAATCATTGCCATAATTTTATTACGGGTAATTTTTATGCAATTTACACAAACTCTTTTAGGCCCCTCTACAGCCAAGTCACATTAAATTCACAGAGCCCATCAGACCACGACATATTCATTACCACTAGCATGGCGCTCTTTGGCCATACCTGGCCCTTGCGCCATTAAACCTCAAACATCATCATCATCATCAACAATATGCTTGATCTTTGTCAGTGTGGCTTCAGAGAAGGGTCACTGATCATCTTGTGCGCACAGGATATATCCGCGATGCATATGTAGATAAACAGTTTTCCTTATCGATATTCCTCGATATGGAGAAGGCATATGACATAACATGGCGTTACGGGATCTGGAGAGACTTGTCGGGAATGGGCATCTGTGGAAATATGCTAAGGATAATAGACAGCTATTTGTCTAATCGTACCTACCGCGTCAAAATCGGCAACGTATTGTCGCGATACAAGAAACTGGTGTGCCCCATGTAGGCGTGCTTAGCTGCACGCTCTTTATCGTTAAGATGACCACGCTTCGTGCCTGTTTATTATGTCTACGTGGACGACATTCAAATAGCTTTCAAATCCTGCAACCTTTCAGTGTGCGAGAGGAAGGTACAGCATGGCTTAAACAAGGTTACCAAGTGGGCAGACAAAATGGGTTTAAAATTAACCCCCACAAAAGTTATTGTTCTTTCCACAAGAAATTTCTGGTTCCAGATCTTTGTATACAACTGTGTGGAACACAAATACCTCTCAACAAAGAGCACAAATTTCTAGGTATTATATACGAACCCAGGATTACTTTCATTCCCCACATTAAATATCTTAAAGAAATGTCTAAAAACGATGAACCCACTGAAACTTCTATCCCACACTACATGGAGTAGTGACAGCAAGTGTCTATTGAATTTTTACAAGAGCCTAATTCGGTCACGATCTAACTATGGTGCCGTCGTATATAACTCCCGAGCGCGATAAAGATGGTAAATCCGGTGCCCAACCTTGGTATCCACTTATCCACTGGCCCTTTCAGGACAAACCCTATTGCAAGCTTATACATCGAAGCAAATGAGTGGTCACTTAATCTGCAGAAAACATACACCAGCCTAACATATTGTTACGCTCTTAGGTGTGTAGTGGATTCACGAATGTGACACTCTGAGGAGCATAGTGGGTTCACGCCTCAACAAAAAGCACCGGAGGGTGGTGAACGAGGAAGACGACGTGTGGCTGGCTGGCTGAATCTCGCCAGGCGCTCAGCTGATCCAGGCCATCGCTGCTAACTCTACCCGGCTTCAAAGTAACGCCTTTTGTGGGCGCAACAGAGTGGTGGAG